>NW_010531932.1:714-3703 GCF_000687285.1 Phaethon lepturus | reverse complement strand
GGGGAGAGGGGCTAGGCAAACAGAGGAGCAAAGATGGGGCTGGGCTGAAAGGGTTTTTAGGGTTTTTCCCTGATCTTGGCTTTTCTAGTTTGCTCCTCTTTATCAGGCGGGGGCTGAGCTGGGAAATCACCACAGAGGCCGGTTTTCCTCCAGGTGGGTGTTTGTGGCCCTGGCGCTGCAGACACATGCTCAGCCCCCCTTGCACCACCGCCATCCCTCCCCTCCGGCTCCTGGCTTCCCTCCTGCCGGAGCAAGCCCCACGGCACCGGGCAGGCCCGGCGGCCTCCTTTATAGCTGCTTGAGGCACGTTTCCCTCCATGGTTTCATCTCCTCCTGATCATCTGACATGTGATGGCAGTCTGGCGGGTCGCTCGCAGAGGCGCCCGCAGTTAAAAGAGCCTTTCTCTCTTTCTTCCTCATGTGCTTCTGGGGGAGGAGACCTGTTCCTCACCCCAGGCCAGGCTTGTGGAGAGTCAACACAGTGGGATGGTGGAGGAAAACCAGTCATCCCAGCAGGAGGTGATGATTTAATGTCAGGGGACATCAGGACCCTGTGATTGTTTGCTTTCTCACCATCCTGCTCCAAGCCAGGCGTTGTTTATGCAGCCATGTGCTTTTGCTTATTTCTCCCACCTTGCGCATGTAAATAAAGACTGGTTTGAGCGGTTTACTTTTGTTTGCCCTTGGGTTAACTCTAAAGCCAGGAAAGTATCATAGGCAGCATCCTGGGGGAAGCTGGTATTAATGCAGTTACCTGCAACGGTGGATGAATCCTCAAATCAGGCATATCACAACATTTGATGTTTTTAAAAACATATGGGGGTGTTTCTCCAGTTATTATCAACATGGTGTCCCAAAAGCAGACAACTTTGGAGGAGCAAATCAAGAACTCCTGGAGAACAGGAGGGGGGATCATGCCTGCTTCCCATATCACACCACCCTTCCTGTGCTCTCCTGCAGGGTGTATTAGGCTGATTCCCGCTGCTTTTCCCTGTGTTGTGACTGTATTCATTTGCAAACACCTTTTGGGGAATGGATATAGCCCCCCCCAACCTAGACACTCCTACTTTCTAACTGCCTTCATTTTTACCAACATTAAGTATCAGAAGTGTGACAAGTACCCTCCAGGCATTTCAGGATGTTGCTCAGATGGCTACTGCAGGCTGGAATAATGAGAAAGAGGCCAGCTGGCCTCAGTCAGAGTTAATTTAATCTAATTAATAATCCACTACGCTGATGAGTGGCTCAGGTGCTGCCAGCAAAATTTTCTGAGCAGCTAGGAGAGGTTGGTGTAATTAAAGAGAACAGCTACTTTGCATCTCTTTCTTATCACTGGCTGTTTTTTCCTTCTGCCAGCTATGTGGTCTGGTGGTGTTTTTCTCTCATCTGGAATTATGGTGTAAGATTTTTTTCCTTTTTGGACTGTGATTTTTGTTGGTCGTCTTGTTCCTGATAGCTTGATGTAACCTGTTTTTAGGTTTGGTTGTGTTTTGTTTTACCCTTCTTATTCTGGTCTGTGGTATCTGGGTTTGGGGAGTTCCTTTCGCTCTCTTTAAGCACACTGTATTGAAGAGATTTTTCTATGAGTTGAATTCTCTAGATATTTTGCTCTATTCTCCTCTGTGATGTGTATGCTTAAATCACCTTGTACCTGTTTTAGTGGAAAACTGGGCTTGATTCGGTGCTTCAGAAACTGGTGATAATAAAACCTCTAGCATGATGTTGAATGCAAGAGTGGTATGTGGTACGTTTTGATGTGAATTCTGATGATCTGTATCAAAAGGAGCATGTTCTGGCTGAAAACAGTCAAATTGATTAGTCTCTGTATGTGGATTTTCCTGAGAACCTGACTTCTGTATTCACTGGTCCCGTAGTGCCTGCGGATGCATCTGTTTACCGAGCTGCAAGTGCAATGCTGTTAGAGGGATTTGTTGGGTGTAGCTAGCTCATAAAGTGGAACTGTAGACTTTTTCCTCATGTAATAGAGTTGGTTGAATTACAGAAATTAAGAACTTGAGTATCAGGTCTTAGAATCACAGAATCATTAAGGTTGGAAAAGACAGGTAAGATCATCAAGTCCATTCACCAACCCAACACCACCATGCCCACTTTATCCGTTGGCTTTCTTAGCCTTTTCTCCTGGTGTTTCTGCACCTTAGCACAAGCTCCCCGTGATGTTGGTAATCTGGTAGGAGCCCTGCTGGCCTGTTTGCAAAATAATGAGACCAACCTAAAGTTGCACTGACTATTTCTGAAGTATTTTGGTGAAATGTTGGGTTCCAAGGTGACCTGGAGGCCCATGTCTCGTATCAAGTGTTGAAAGTGACACATGCCTGAAAGCAAGGTCAGTCAGGCCTGTGATGGTTATGCTGCCCTTGGGAAGTTTAAGCTTTAGTAGTGTTACTGCAAAACTGGCATGATGGTATAATGCGTGACACCAGCTAAAAAACCTTGGGCAGAAGGTTTCTGCTTATTTCTTGTGTAATAGCCTTGGCTATACTTATCAGGCTTTTTTTAATCCAGATCTGGAGGAGAATAGTCATGTATTAATTCTAATTCTAGATTCAATGATTTTTCAGTTCAAAGCCTTTGAAATATGTGTAGCCTTGTGTGTATGTAGTCG
The DNA here is from genome assembly GCF_000687285.1 of Phaethon lepturus. Lineage (NCBI taxonomy): Eukaryota > Metazoa > Chordata > Aves > Phaethontiformes > Phaethontidae > Phaethon > Phaethon lepturus. Next base: position 1,080 of record NW_010531932.1, on the reverse strand, counting down.
CTACTATTGTACAAAAGCATCTGCCAAGCAAAGTCATCTGGAGAGCTGTTTCACGGAGAGGCATCCTGATTTCATGTATTGTGGAATTTGCTCCCAAGCATGATGCTGCTGATCCTGTGAATGTGTGACAGTGGTTTATGGTGCTCCTCTGACCTGACCGTGCTTCTGTTCCCAGCAGTCAGAGAGGCAGCTTGCTTTATCCTCTGTAAGACTTGAAGGATGGGGAAAAGGAAAGCCTGTCTAAGGGCACGAATTCTCATGTGCAAGGAAAAGACTGTACTTGGGTTGGTTATGAAGTGTGCTAGGTGGGTTTAGATATATGGCTTAGTCTTGGCAGGGGCTTTTTTTTTTTTGGGGGGGGGGGGG
>NW_010531932.1:0-683 GCF_000687285.1 Phaethon lepturus | reverse complement strand
TGGGGGGGGGGGTAGGGTTGCTCTAAGCACCCTGGTTGGCTTGCTTGAGGCCTCTGCAAACTGAATGCTTATTCAGAATAAAAAAATAGTAAAAGCACCACTCTCCCTCCTGAAGGAAGGGACCCCTCTTTTTTCTGAAGAGTGAAACTGCTTGGCAGAGACACACGGGAGCAAGTCCTGCTCAGTCCTGCTGACAGCTCTGGGGCTTCTGGTGTGACACCCTGTGTGGAAAGCCTGAGCAAGGCATGGGGGTTTTGCCTCTGAGTCCCTTGGCAGTGCAGCTGAAGCTGCGTAGGCAGACACCTCACTGGGACAGAGGTCTGCAGGGGGAAAGCTGCGTCAGCTCTGCCTGCGCCTTCCTACCAAATCAGCGCTCGTGTGCCTTTATCTTCATTATATTCCCGTTAAGGGTAACACTTGCTACCATGTGAAACTGGTGAAAAGCTGTAAACGTTAGCTTGGTTCAAACGCTTCCCGCAGCGTCTTAATCACCCTCTGGTTCGTCTCGGCAGCCACAGTACAAGCTGGGAGCCTCCAGCATTTCACAAGTTTGAGAAGCGGCACTAACTTGTACGTGCTGTGGAAGGCAGCAACCACAGTCACTACGCGGCAGCTGTAGCGCTGGCCCTCGGGGGGATGCACAGACAGCTTTCAACATGCAGAACATGAGTCTGCGGGACCGT
>NW_010531931.1:0-6822 GCF_000687285.1 Phaethon lepturus | reverse complement strand
TCCATAATGTTCCCTGGTACCAAGGTCAGGCCAACAGGCTTGTAGTTCATCATATCACATCTTTACAATACTTAGACAATTTCACATCATCATATTGCATCTTTACAAGAGAATGACATTTTCAGAGGGGAATTTTAACAAATAACTTTTGAGTGCAGAGCATAATTGTTTGGTTTACCTCCAGAGTTAACAGTGATGTTCTATTAAGGAAATTTCTTCTGCAATAAGCCATTTCGGCACGATACCCCCCTTCTTGTCGAGCCCTTTTCCACCTAGGAAAAAAATCCTATCTTACTACAGCAAAAAGAATCACATCTAGAGTATAACAATATGAAAGTGGTAGTAAGTGAAAAGGTTGTAAGTGTTTTGGTCAGCATTCTCTACTCAAAACTAGAAATAAGTGGTGTTAATGAAGATCAATACTGCTGGTTTAACACCACTCCAGAGAACACACATTAATTGATTAATTTGACAGATACTAACAAAAATACAAGATAATTTTCTCTCAAAAACCACACACTCTGTCTTGACAGTCGAAACAAAACTGGGGTTTTTTTTCAGGTGTGGTTTTTGAGACTTAGTGATAATATCCTAAAAAGAAAAAAAATCATATATGTCATTTTATAATACACACATTTGTACTTTCTCAAATACTCAGGTCAGCAGCAGCATATTCAGGTCAGCATACCATGAACAGCAAACAAAATACGTTGAACACTAGCATAAACAGACACAGTACACCTCTGTACGTGTGCAAGCATAGTTAAAAGGATAAGGTACTAAGGCAATCTATTGTTAGAAGAGAAAAATTTCAGGTGCAAGAAATTCAAGAGAAGATACTTATTAAGGATTCTTTACAGAACTACATACTTAACTGTTATCTGCACAGAGCTCTAAGCACAGGATAATTATCATTTACCCCAGATAAGCGTTGTAGATTGTTATGTGGTCTGAAACTGCCATTGCTAGAGATGATTTTGCAAGATCTGCTTCATCTTTCCGACCAATTGGTGTAGTAAATGGGGATTTTTCTGTCATAACAGCAGCCAGAGTTGCCTGCAATTAGTAAAGTACTCATCACTTAAGAGTATTTTATTATAAGCTTAGAGGTTTATCAAACAAATAGCTTCATATTTGCTTTTACAGTAATATTTAATGATACTTTATCTTCTACTAAGTCTCAAAGAAAACTTATCACCATAAGAACTTCCTACACAGAATTCAGAACTTATATTAAAGATATTGCTTACATAGTGCCTTAAATACACTGAGAAAAAAATAAATCTCAAAACTCACATGAAATGGTTTGTCAAATGAAAGAGCAATACCTGATACAATACAGTGAGGGTCAGATTAAACAACTGCTTTAGATTATACCATATTCACAGGAGATACTGAGAGAAAAAGTAATTTTAACTTTCAATTCTCAGCGACTAACATACCCATGCTTCCTCCCAATTTGCAGTAAATTAAATGGGTTGGGTGAAAGTGTAAACTATGCCATGGTCTTCGTATAATAAGTTACCATACACAATTAATTTGCAATAACTTTACATCAGCATGTTCTTGGCCCACAAACTGTGGGGTAATTCAGATTGGTCTAACCCACATGTAAGAGGGCTTTTTCTGTAAGTGTCACACTCCCTTGGGATTGTAACACACCGAACGGGAGACTTAGTCTGACTATCCCCTTGTGAATTGTACCTAGGAGTTTAGAATCATAGAATCACTTAGGTTGGAAAAGACCTTTAAGATCGAGTCCAATCATAAAGAACACTTAGATTGCTCCCCTCCATGAGGTCCAGGTGCCCTCACCTTAAAACAAACATTTTAACATCTTGCATCATCCTTTCAAAATACCACATTGCAAGAAATCAGATCAACTGTAAAGAGTTAACCATTTCTATACTTTTTTTTTTTTCATTTAGATATATATGTATTTTTTTTTTACTCACCACAGGATCCAAGCAGCCAAATATAGCACCAAATATAAGCATTTTGCCAATCTTTACATTGACAGGGAGAGCTGCAAGATGCTGGCCCAATGGAGTCAGCTTGGGCTCATTTAGCAGACAAGCCCCAATCTTCCTCAACACGTTCATTGCATTACCAATTACTTGCTGCTGTGGTGGGTCTAATGCTCTGGAAAGGAAATCTTCAGGAGAGCCAAGATTGCATTTCTGTGGAATAAATGGGCATGTAATTAAATATAAGAGTTTATTATAACAAACTTTTATAGTAGCTACAAAGGAAACTGAAAAGCTGTTCTTGCAATCAAAAGCCCACATTCCCTCCCCTCTAAACCAGCCTCTTGGTTTCCAGAATGCAGACACACCCCACATTAGGATAACAAAATGTAATTGTCTGGAAGGACTTTGTATGGCAGGACCACTGATCAGAGAAGCACATTACCAGTCGTCAGAGATGAGCAGGAGACTCTCAAACGTGATGAGATGCAGTTCAACCTGGCACTAATTTGCCAGGTTGCTAGTTTTCCCATGCATATCCTACTTAATCATGATGGGGCGAGGGCGAGTGGAATTGCTTCCGTAAGCAGAAATCAGTCTAAAGGCTATTTAACTAAATTTGAATTGTCATTGAGGCAAACTGCAATAGTATAGTATGCTATCGTCACTCAGCAGCGTGCTCTGGATTTTCCAATGCACAGGCACTAGGTTCCCCCCTGCCTTGGTGGGAGAAGCCCCATTAACTACACTGGATTAGGGTTGTCCTAGCAAACCTTTTTAGCTAACAAGGTCAGTAATCCAAAAATCAAAACCACACAATAGTATGAAGGTGTAATTCCTCCAAAGGTACATGTAATATTTTTAGCTAACAAGATCAGGAATTCTAAAACCAAAACCATACCATAATATGAAGGCATAATTCCTCCAAAGGCACACGCAATATTTCTGGAACAGAATATTCCATGAAACTTTCAAACCTGCAACATCATAAAAACATAGAATCATTCAAACTTTGAATTCAATTTATAAACTCAGATTTTGCATGCTCATTCTTTGCAGATGTTCTTTTGAGGGGCAAGGCTGGGAAGTGGCACATGTTTTAATGCATGAGTAAACAGTTCATCCTTTGAATTAAGGCATGTGTAGTAACTTGAAAAGCAAGAGTTTTAGCGAAAGAGAGGCAGTAAGACCCCAATTTTCAAAACAAATTCTTAAAAGGCATAGCTCTCAAACTGAAAGTCTTGCATGTGGATAAAATGCACACTTCATTGGTTATTTCAAAATAACCAATTTTGGTTTTTGTTTTTTTTTCAATTGTGAAACAACAAGACTATTATAACACTTTATTCATGCAATATTCAAATTCTCTGTTGGTTTTTTTTACAGTTTAATCTTTCCAGTTTGCAGTAACTGAAATTAATTTCAACAAGACTTCTTGTTTTTGCATAGAAATAAAACAGACAAAGATATTTATGTGATTTACAAAATCTTGCTAACTAAGTTTACAGTACCTGTCTCTTGTGTACATTCGGAAGCAGAATCCATCCCTAACACGCCCAGCTCTTCCTTGTCGCTGCAGAGCACTAGCTTTACTAACAAAGGTCTCCTCCAGGGAACTCATCTGACTACTTTCGTGATACCTTAAAAATTGTAAAGTAAGTGACCATTCAGATTTCAAAATTAAAACTTTGATATATACTAACTTAAATACCAAGTTTTGAAAACTAAGTGTGAACTGGGGAATATGGTACATCATAGAACCTTAGATAAAACTCACTAATGAAAGTGTAAAAATTGGAAAATGAAAGAGCTATTGTATTATGTCATCTCCCTGGCAATTGAGGATTATTCTTTCTAACATATTCTGTAGGGCTTTTCACACTTAAAATGGACAAAAAATAACTTCTAAAAACTGAGATAGTATAAAAAGGATCGACTTTATTTTTAAACCAGTACTTAATCATGATTGTCCATATCTATGAACAACTCCCCTTGTTGTTCTTCACACCATTTGAAAATCCAAAAATGCATCCCCATGAGCTCAGCACATTGTTTTGTCCAGAACTGTAGTTTAATAATGATACTACAAAATTCTTGCAGTACTGACCTCCAACTGTTTACAGTAATCACAGTATGATGATGAAAATCAAACTCTCACCTATTTTCTTTCGTTCTCCCAGTATCAATTACAAAGACAACATCTGGTATCGTAATACCCGTCTCCGCTATATTGGTTGCCAAAACAATCTGAAAAGAAGTAACATAACATAAATAATGAATTATGGAATGTCTATCAAACAGTTTTCGTCCTTTTAATCAAAATTATAGAATAAGTTTGGTTAAGTTTTTTACCCAGAAATGTTTCCTTCAATAATCTGAGAAAGCATTAAAAGCTACATGACTTGGAAAACGGTTTAGACATCCCCAATTACTGAAGAATCAAAAGTTAAGTAAGAATTTTGCATTCACTTTTTGTTTTATAATCCATCAAAATTTTAGTAGCTAGTACTTGCCAAAATTGGTCAGTCAACTTTTAATTAAATCACTTGTCAGTAAGTAAAATACTTTTTTCCTAGAAAAAAGCTAGTTACTGGTTAACAACAGTTAAAATACAAGAAAGCAACATAAAACAAGCTCTTAGAAAAATACTAGGTTTAAAAATCTGTTTGATTATTGTAAAGGTTTTCAGAGCATGTTAGTTTCTGTCTGTTAGAGAGCACCAAATTAGAAGACTTGTTCCTTTGCTGCGAGAAAAATCCAGGATCAACTGTTGTTGTGTATTTGTATGATTTGATTTTAAAACAATTTAGAGTTGCACTGACAGAAAGTTTCGTTTTTCAGTGGTGAACTTTGCATTTCTAAATATATCATACCTTTCTAATACCAAGAGGAGGTATTGTAAATGCAGCTGCTTGATCTTGAGTTGAAAGAACAGAATGCAAAGCTATCAACCTGTGCCTAGAACAAGAAATCACATTAATCAATATACACTTCTCAAATTAAGATACAGTAAAAAATGAGACCAGAATGATGACAACAGTTTGGATAAAGCAACTAGAATGGACACTTGAAAGATTAAAACTTTGTATGATTAGTTATAAAAGCCTGCTTCAGTGTCAAGAATACAATATCAAGAAAGGATAATACCATTAGTTCATAGGATTGTTCTCCTATTTGGTAATAATGCAAAAAAAATACTACTACTGCAGAACTCTAGGTTAATTCACATAGATAGCCTAGCAAAGAGGGAACTAGGTGTCCACGAACCTGAGTTCTTTACTTTCTGCTTCCAAGACAAGGACCATTACTGAAACTTTGCACAGAACTATAAATACATGCAACTAAGTAATAAAAGCTTTCAGAGATGAGACAGCCACATTTGTACTTTCCTTCTTTTCTAGCCCCTGACAGCTCAGTCTATCTATGACTCTTTAGAATTTGACTACAAATGTTCTTTTTATGTCATCATGCTGCTAACTTTTAGTTACCCACAAAATAAATTTCAAAATTATCTGTTGCTACAACCCTATGCCATTTCTTTCGGTAGATTATTGTCTCTGGGTTGTTCTCAGGAAGTAGTCACTTCCATGTAAACAGTAACCCACAGAAGCTATATCCCAGGTATGGCAGCTTCCATACCCTAAAAAGCAGAAAAGTAGTAGTCAAGTACTTTGTGATTAAGTAAATTTGTTGAAAAATAAAATCAAAAGAAAAAAAAATTATTACTTCACCATTCCTAAGCACCTCTCATTTTTGCTTGTGTCATTTTTAGATAATACACTTGTAGCACAAACAGCTCAGAGGTATAACAATCCATTTCCCTTCTCAAGTATAGCAGACCTTAAAAGCCAACAAACATATTCATTAAGTTAAACTATTAGCTTTATAGAAAAGATCTGCATTACCTGTCACGCAAGTTAAATCTTCTGTCAGTTGAAATGAGATCATACAGCTGTTGGATATGGGCAAGGCCTGGTAAAAAGATCAGCACAGCACCCTCAGTGTTCTTGAACTGCGGACTCCTATCTGGAAAGTTACAGTACAGGCACTTAGTTAAAACAAACACGCATTTGCAAACAGTTTCACTTGAGAACAGAAACTAATTCTGGGCCCTGCTGTAAATGCTTTTTAAGATGTTTCACATAAGGATGAAGTCAAGTACTTCTACCAGAAAATAAGTCCAAAGGACAGCCCCAAGTGTATAAACTTCTTAAGAAGTAGACTGTACCTAAGTATGCAAGCAACTCCAAAATAAGTTCAAGGTTGATCTTGTAAGGGTTCATATAGAAGATAGCCTGCTGTGTACGACTGCTATACTTCGCATAGTAAGGAGCCAAATCCGTACCAAATCCAGACTGGATTGGGACACACTCCTAAAAAAAAAGGCAGGAAAAAAAAATCATATTCTCAGTGTTTTGCAAGACGGAAGAGAGCAGAAGGTCAATTTGCAATTCACTTAATTTAGGTTTCTTAAAACGGAGATTGAAATAAGAGATATTTCATTGACTAACTTCCCACCAAAATCAGCATGAGTTAGATTAAATCACAGCCACCTGTATAACCTGTTGTATTGGGTTTGTGTGGCAAGGTTTTGGTAGCAGGTGGACTGCAGCGGTGGCTTCTGTGAGAAGCTGCCAGAAGCTTCCCCTGTGTCAAACAGAGCCAATACCAGCCGGCTCCAAGACAGACCTTCTGCTGGCCAAGGCTAAGCCCATTAGTGATGCTGGTAGCCCATCTGGGATAACAGATTTAACAAGAGGTTAATTGCAGCAGTAATTGCAGTCAGAGAAAGGAGTGAGAATATGTGAGGCAGAGAGAGAGAAACTCTGCAGACCCCCAGGCCAGTGCAGAAGGA
>NW_010531930.1:0-276 GCF_000687285.1 Phaethon lepturus | reverse complement strand
CAGCGGGAGCGTCTCTCCCTCCCCACCACTCGTCGTCGCTTTTCCCCCCTCATTCCTGTAGCTTTTTTGGGAGGGGGGGGCCCTTTGCGTGTTTGTTTGTTTGTTTTTGCACTTTTCACCCTTTCTGCCTTTTTTTAACCCAAAAAGAGCGGAGAATTGCGAAAGTTTCGCTGCCTTTCACACCTGCAGCACACAAAACGCAGAGTTTGTTAACAGGCACAACAGCAGCGGCAAGACAAACAAGCAACCGCGGCTCCCCCCCCGCCCCTCCCCCCC
>NW_010531929.1:0-25380 GCF_000687285.1 Phaethon lepturus | reverse complement strand
TGGCGGGGGGGTAACCTTGGGCTGTCACCCAGCGCTCCCGGGGGCCGGGTGCTGGGCCCTCCGTTGCCGGGAGCGCAGAGCAGGCTCCCCCTTAGGATGGCACAGCAGGTAGCCGGCGCGCTGTCTGTTGGCGTGGACAAACTGTTGTAAATAAAAGCATTCGGCTGAACTAACTTTTTTGACCGTCGGGAAGCATGCAGCTTCACACAGTCTTTAAGTAACGAGGAAACCTCTCTGCAGGCGTTTCCAGATTTTGTTTTTAGTTTCAAAGAGTACTAACTCTTTAATTATTTTGTGCTTTTTTTTTTTTAAAGCTTTCCGTGCAGAAGAGCTAGCAGTGGAGAGGCTGCTGGTAGGTTGACAATTGGGTGTGGCTGATGTGTTTGCAACAAAATGTGCATCGGGATGTGATAATGAATTCGTGTGTTGCAATTAGGAAGTAGCCTGTAAGGATAAGAAAGTAAAAGGGTATTTAAGGAAAAGAGAAGCAAAGGCAGTGAGTACACCTGTAGAGTATAGAAGGGCATCATAGTAGAACAGAACTCATTTTTTAAACAGTAGGGTGATGAGGTATTTAAAAGTAAAGTCAGTCTGATCACCTAGTTCAATTACTGACTTCTTTGGATCCTAACTTTTGTTCCTGTCTGGTAAAGCCTTCATGGCTTGGAGGACGTCCTCTCTTTCTTCCTTCTCAGTGTTGCATTGGCAGAGGTTGGGAATGTCCCATCAGTCTGGTGTCTGTGTGGCCTGGTAGGAGTGGAGTAAGTTATGTGAGCATCTTTCTACTGGCAGCACCTACTTGAGAGGACAGTCATCCTAGAAAAGTGGTGTTGATCAACCTTGGAGATTTTTTTTTCTCTCCTGTGTCCAAAAGCAGTACTGTACTAAAGTTAATGAAAGCTGAAGACAAGCCATATTCTGAGGAAGCTGAAGGCAAATACTTCATAGCTAGGTAGCAGGAGGAAAGGATGTATGTACAACTTTCATTTAAGGGGTGATTTAAAAGCAGCGCTGTTGAGCTTAAAGAGCTGCAAGAGTGTGGGGCCACTTCTAAGTCATACAAGAATGGAAGGGAGCCAGTTGTGTGTAGTCTTTTATCCCAGCGGAGGTGCTGGGATAAGAAACATGCTCTGTTTATCCTGCGGAATGAATGCAGGCCAGTTACCTCAGACAGTGATTGATATTCATTAAATAGGGGTATGCAGATGCTACTAGGCATGGCTGGCTTCAAACTTGTGCCTCAGGGCAAAATGTTTGCTAATCCATCTTCACTGTAAGATCATCCCGTTTAATGTGTGTGATAAATCTGTGTGGGACATGCGAAACGTAAAAGAACCCACAAACCTGAGAGAGTTGTGTGTGCAACACACATGATGTTTTCAGCAACTCCGTGGTTCTAGAACTGTGCTGACGAGAGCATGACTGGGGATATCACTGAAAAGGAAAAACAGTTGTGTTCATCCTAGCTTGCTTTGGACTACAGGGGAATTGTGCAGTATGTATAATTAAAGATGGCATTTGGGGAGAGAGGAATGTTACATTTTAATTGTAAAAGTGTTGTGCCAAGAGTAATGCCTTAATGTGGCCTTAATCTATAGTTCTAGCTACTGGATATTTATGAAGTGTAACAACTCCATCAAAACCCAAGTCTCGTCAGTATTGGAAGAATTAACACCATCTGACTGGCTGGCTTTGGAATATTAATCTAGCCTAGCTGCCATAAGTGAGCTATGGGGAAAACACTGATGACACTGAAAACTCAATTCGATATCTCAGGAACAAAAAAACACATTAGTCTTCAAATAAATATGAATATTCATACAGACTATGTATTGTAATTTGCTTTTTTTTATGTTGACAGTTTCTTTTAATTGACAGCTTTTAACATTTGAAAAAGCAGAAAAATGGCATCAGAAGATATCACTAAGCTTGCGGAGTCACTTGCCAAAACCAAAGTGGGTGGTGGGCAGTTGAGCTTCAAAGGCCAGAGCCTTAAGCTCAATACAGCTGAAGATGGTAAGAGAAAATACCCTTCTGTTTGGGAAGTGTCTCCCTGAAATTCTAAAGTCCTGTGGTAAACCTCCTGCTAATCCTGCATGGCCGAGTTGTCCTAATATTATCTGTGATGGAAGGGTCTTTTAGCTACAGCTGTTTCTGATAGAGACATTTCCTTCCCTTTTGTACCCTACTTTGACCTGCTACACTGGCAGTACTACAGCTGCAGAATTGTGGTTTAGTGCTCTGGTGTGTGATTCTTGTTTTCTTGCTGTTCTGTCACTGTGTGTTAGAAGTCAGTGCTTCTTTTAAAAAGAGTAAGCAAGTGTGTGACAGCATTTGGAACAAGCAGATGCTTCAAAGACCTGCACAGAGGAATGGGCTGATATGTTAGTCTACTGCAATAGTCCAGTTTCTTCCCAAATTCTGATCAATTGTTTAGACTTTTCTTGAGTATTTTGTTCTGTAATATCTCTCCTGCTCGTATATGTGTGTTTCCCAATAAAACATGTCTTGCAGGGGCTGCTAATGTAGTAAACAACATGTATAAAACAATATGTATATATTCTTAGTAAGATCACCATTTCTGCCACTTCAAGAAACAGTTCTTCAGAGAAGTTATTTGCTATAGTGTGTACCTTTTTTACTGATTCCAAAGAGGATGCTTTTTATATACCATTTTAGTACTGCAAAGCCACTGAACTATAGAGGAAGGCTTTGGAGCTTGGGAATGATAACAAGTGCACAGTGACAGGAGAGAGTCTGCAGTTGTCTCCTGTGTCTTGCATAGGATTCCTCTAGAGTTAAATTGTTCCACCTTGACATGTTTGCTAAACAGGCATCTACTTTTGTGGGAACTTTTTCCTGCCGATGTGGAACTAGTTCCCGTCAACTTTTGGCTTAGTCCTTGCAGCTTTGTAGGCACACGCACTCTAGCTCCTAAACCACATACTGAATGGTAGAGGAATCTTACTTAGGAATTAAGGAAACTTACTTTTGTAAGTAAGGGAGGATGGCTATCAGAGGACTAGAAATAAATTAAGAAAAGGCCGGGTGGGGAATGGATAACATTCTGTCTCGTGCCCTGATGCTTTAGCTCTATTCCCATTGCTGTTTCAGGATTCTTTCACATAATGTTGTTTGGCTGTTTTCACTAAGGGTATAGTTGAGCAAGTATTGCTGCATCAGAATGTTACTGTGGTACCTAAGATGGTAGTTAAGAGGCCAACAAGACCATCTGCTTTTTGCAGCTGAAGAAGTGATCAAGCAAATTGAGGAATTTGATGGGCTGGAAGCATTGCGCCTGGAAGGCAACACGGTGGGTGTGGAGGCAGCAAAGGTCATCGCCAAAGCCTTGGAGAAGAAATCAGAGCTCAAGGTGAGATCCTGAAGTGGGTGGTGGTGAAGGGGAAGAAGTAATGTAGAAATACTGTAGAAATACTCTATCTACACTCTTCCTGCAATAGCGTGCCTTGAATTAGCCCCAGATCTTGCTTGGTGGTTATTCCAGTAGGAAAAACAACCATATGAAAATATGGCAGAACTCGGGGATTTTGGGATAGTGGGAACACTTTCTGCATTCCGAACTGTTCCTGTTCCAGAAGGCTTCCAGTCTTAAAGCTGGGAAGCTGTGCAAGGAGGAGCCTGTCTGCAGAGGCAGAATCTGTAAACAGAACTGTGGCAACAAAACTTAAGTTCTAGTGGAAAAGTTGGGTTATATCTTCTGGAGAATGATTGGATCTTCTGAAGAATGAGTCTTCAGAGAATGCCTGAATAGGGAAGAAATAATGGAGGAAATGCACCAGGAAGTTTTTCCACATCCAAGCTATGTTTCCCTACTGCTGTTGTAGCCTAATGTTAGGAGGATGCTGTGCTGCTAGGGACACTGTGCTTTGTAGTAGAGGAGTGTGGAACATTGATTCATGTTAATCACCCAAGTGTGGCTTTTCAAGCAAGTCCAGATTGTTCAGCTCCATACCTTAGTAAAATCTGCATTCCTAATGTATCCTTCAGTTTCCTGCTGCTTTTTCCTGTGGTAATTTTCTCAGTAGAAAAGAATTCCAGCTTGAATGCAAGCAAGAATTCTTGTATAGTGTTATTTACAATGTGCATTTCAGTGGCTTTATGTCCTAGCAAGTAATTGTAATGTTAGTTCTCATAGCTCTTTAGTAAAATCAAATGCAAGCCCGAGGGAAGGCAGACAGTATTAAGCTGTCCCCAGTGATGTAATGTGGCTTGTATGTGTAAACCTGTGTACAACTGTGTCGTCCTAAGTATTTTTAATGGTTTCTATCAGTATGTTTCTTATTTTAGAGGTGTCATTGGAGTGACATGTTCACGGGGAGACTAAGGTCTGAGATCCCTCCTGCATTGGTAAGTGAAAACTAGATCTGAGACTTCTGACTAATATAACTTCTTTTCTCACCTGTCCTGCGTTTTGTGGGAGTATGTGTTTTAGCACAGAGCTGATCTTTCTCTATGCTGTTAACACTAAGTGTCTTGGAATAGGTGAGTGATTCTTTTTTGCTCGTTCTGTATGAGGTGGAGAAGAGTTGATAAAAGGCCAAATGCAAGTCCATGCCAGTGAGGAAGCTTGTCACTGGGGAAAACATCCCCATGATCCAATAGATAGAATGGGAACTAAGCTTTCTAAATAAAAGCATATGGCCATCTCTTCCAAGAGCATTACAGAGCTCCCCACCTCCTTGAGTACTGTAAAGCAAGAACATGATAAACTCAACAGAATGAAAACAATATTTCTCTTAGCAGTGTAGAGGGGGAAACTCACTTTGAAAAACAGGTATTTGACCTAAAAGGATGGGCTAAATTCTTGGTAACTGCCTTATGGTTATCTGTAGCTTAATTTGTACAACTTCTTCTCTGGCTTTAGCTGTAAAGTTTTATTTTCCCATGCAGCTTTGCAGAATGTCTTCAAAGTGGAAATTTTTTGCAGCATCACTGTCATACCTAGCCACTGCAGTGATGCTGTCACTAAAAGTCAGTCCACTCCCTCCCACCCACTGCCATCTGTTTCCTTACAGATCTCTTTGGGGGATGCGCTCATCACTGCTGGAGCCCAGCTGGTGGAGCTAGACCTAAGTGACAATGCCTTTGGGCCAGATGGCGTGCGTGGCTTTGAGGCACTGTTGAAGAGCCCTGCATGCTACACCCTACAGGAACTCAAGCTCAATAACTGTGGCATGGGCATTGGTGGTGGCAAGGTAAGGGTTGTCCCCTTTTTGGGAGTGAGGTCAGAGCTAGGACTTGGCTTCAGACTGCCCTACACAGAATCACAGAATGGTTGAGGTTGGAAGGGATCTTTGGTGATCATCTAGTTCAACTCCCCTGCTCAAGGCAACTAGACCAAGTTGCTGAGGGCTGTGTCTAGTCAGGTTGTGAATATCTCAAAGGATGGAGACCTCACAGGCTCTCTGGATAGTCTGTCCCAATGTGTAACAACCCTCACGGAAAAAAAAGCAGGTTTTGTATTTAAATGGAATTTTCTCTGTGTTGGTTTGCATTTGTGTCTGTCTCTGCTGCCTTCACAACATCTCCTCCCCCTGCTTCCACCCTGGTATTCCGACTGTTCTTACACATAGATAAGACCTCCCCAGGGCCTTCTCTTCTGCAGCCTTAATAATCCTAGCTCTCAGCACTCTCCCAGTGTGTAAAATTCTCCAATTCCTTAATCATCCTTGAGACCCTTTGCTGGACTCACCCCAGTATGTCCATGTAGGAGTCTGGAACTGGACACAGCACTCGGATGTGTTTCACAGGGCTGAGTAGAGGAGAAGGATCACTTCCCTTGACCTGCTAACAGTGCTTTTCCCAAGGCAGCCCAGTAGGCTTTCTTTGCTGCAAGCACATATTGCTAGCTCATAGTCAAATTCTCTCCCACCAGGACCCCCAGGTTCTTTTCTGCCAAGCTATTTTGCCTCCAGGTGACCCCCAGCTTATGCTGGTACATGGGGTTATTCCTTCCCATTTGCAGGACTTCACATTTCCCTTTAAGCTTAATGAGATTCTTGTTGGCCCATTTCTCCAATCTCAAGATCCCTTCCCTCTACAGGCTTTTATGGATAAATTTCTGAAATATGGAAAGCTCATCTGTTTTTTCCAGGATAGAAAAACAGTTCTATCCTAAACATTAGATTCCATGTCAAGAGAGCCAGTAGCTTTGGATTTGAGAGAACAGTATTACCAAGCCTAGCACTAAAGGATGCCTGTTGGATGAAGTGGAAAACCAGGACTAACTGTCATTATCACGAGGACCCTATATGTTTGCCTGTTTAAGAATCAAATGTTTTTAATGGGGTCAGTGTGTTCTAGTGTTGCAAAATTACCACTTCTTGCCTAAGACTGTAGTGTTCAAGTGTTGTAATTAGACAGTTTTATTGTATACCCTACCTGTGGAAGCAGGTGCATTTCAGCAGTGACTGAAGTATTTTTTGAAAGCTGGATATGCAAACCACATTTGGATGCCTTCAGAATGAGATGCTGAGGTAGTAAAAATTGCTTGTTTTATCTCTAGATATTGGCAGCTGCTCTGAAAGAGGGTCACAGGAAATCGAGTGCCCAGGGCAAGCCTCTTGCTTTGAAAATATTTGTGGCTGGCAGAAATCGTCTGGAGAATGATGGTGCCACTGCCCTGGCTGAAGCCTTTGGGGTAAGTACCAAACCAGAGCTGCTTGAAAGCAAATTGGAGCAAGATATGCTTAAGTGGGTACTTAAGCATTTAACATGCTAGTGTTAAACATAATGCATTCAGAACTTGCCTGAGCTTGGAGGCAGTGGCTGGTTGTTGGTTCACTAAAGTCACGGTGATATTTGCTGAAACTAGAATCTTCAACAAGTGCAGTTAGAATTGATGGCTGCATGTTTGTGACTTAAGTTTCCAAACACATAACTAGTGTCTGTGTTTGGTCTCTCCCTCAGAGAAATAGGCATCTCCTGAGTAGATTAATAGTAGTCTTATTCCTTCTCCTCTCTCTGTACTAATGGAGGTTATCTGGCACTGGGGTAGGTGTACCAGCTGACCTCTGGAATGTTTCTCTGCCTAGTTGTTCAATCATCTGGTAAAAGCAACCTAGTGTTTTCGCTAGGATCACCCTGTGAGGGCTCTAAATGGTGCCTGTCTTTCTGTAGTGGTCACTGGCCAACTTGCACTTTTGTTGGAGGAAGACAATTCACTGTGGTTGGGCCACCTACTTTTCTTTTCCTTCCTTCACTGCTGCTAAAAGCAACTTCTGAATTATAATGCATATTTTCAGACATATTAACAATGATATTGCAGGTTATAGGCAGTCTGGATGTGATTTTGACTAATCATGAGAGGCACAATTGAGAGGCACATAAAGTGATTCATGAGGAACTCAAACTGAATGGCACTACCAAAATGGGATTCATTACTGTGTATGTGTGTGACGTTGTTTAGCCCATAAACAGTGTTCATACTAATTTTCTTACAGGTTTGCTACTGCAGTCAGAGTGCAATGTAGATCTTAATCAAAAAAAAAAAAAAAATTGTGTCCAGTGATGTTGCTTGGTCTGTTTCAGGGTTATTGAACCACAGGTGAAGAACTCTTGTTTTAAGGTATCCTAGAGCAACACGCTGGGAGGATGCTACCTGTGACTCTTAGAATCAGGGCCTTTATATTAATCTGACACTTACCATGAGCCTGCAATTTCGCTTAGATTTGTGCCATAATTGCTGGCAAATAGTTTTATGTATAAGAGCTAATGGAATTTTGAGTTGGAGGAAAACAATTTTATGCAAATACTAAAGAATGGAGAACTATGCTTTTCAGTTGAAACATGTCTCCTAACAGCTCTTTTTCATCTGCATCCTTTCCTAGATCATTGGGACTCTAGAAGAGGTCCATATGCCACAGAATGGCATTAACCATCCTGGCATCACGGCACTAGCTCAGGCCTTTGCTATCAACCCACTGCTTAAGGTTATAAACTTGAATGACAACACCTTCACAGAGAAAGGAGCTGTGGCCATGGCAGAGGTGAGTTGTTCTAAGCAGTTGCTTTGGGTTTGTCTTCTGCCTCCCAGTGTTCTTGAATATAGTTAGCATTAGCACCTCTGAGTTGGTGGAGCCACATGCCACACTGCGGTATGGAAGATGACCTTCCAGGAGTGATAGGACATTAATTTACTTGCATGTCTGTACTTTCAAATTTGTGCTGTCTTTGCAGACTCTGAAGGCACTTCGGCAGATTGAAGTGATCAACTTTGGAGACTGCCTGGTGCGTTCAAAAGGTGCTGTTGCTATTGCTGATGCTGTTAAAGAAGGGCTTCATAAATTAAAGGTATTGTTGTCTTGCTGTTCAGCTTTGAATCCCTTTTGAAAATGCCTTGTTTCCCACTTCCTGTTTTTCTGTCCAATCTCCTACCATTACTGATTATTTTGAAGTGGAATTCATTTCAGTGCAGGCTCTGTGCTCACAACATGAAAGCAATAATTTGTATTGTAGATCAGTGGCATGGCCACATCCAGCTAAGACTGTTCTAGGTGGAGGTGTGGCAGTGATCTGTTTAGACTCCACTTGACGTTTTTGAAGCTGTTGGTTCAGCTCAGCAAGTGCCATTCAAGAAATCTGATAATGGAAGTATCTGCCTTTAGAACCTCTGAGAGGGTCATGAGCGGGGATTGAGATGTTCGTTTTCATGAACAGCTTTTAAACTCTTCAGCATTTCAGAGTTTATGCATTAAATGCTTTTTCTTTGTTAGGGCATGTATCAAAGGTCCAAATATTTTTAGGCTTTTGGCAATACCACAGCCTGCTACATCAGTATTTCCACAGGACTTGTATTTGATAACATTCTAGACAGGCCTAAGTCCAGTCAGTAATGTTAAGTAAACTAGGATCTCTAGAAACAGCTGCCATGAGTCATAACTGCACCAGGACAGATGCTGAACACTAATACCTTATCTTGCAAGCTTACAAAGACAAAAATTTGGCTGAGTGCTAATATATATTTACTTGTATGAACCTGGTACAGAAAGAGGTAGGTGCTTTGTGATGAGAGATCCCTTGCTCAGGCTTCTGCTGGTTCTACTGGAACTTACATCTGAATCTCCCAGGAAGACTTAAGTAAGGATTCTAATCGGGGTGTTGAGATTGAACAGAAGTTAAATACTTTTTTCTAGAGCAGAAGTGGTTAAGGGAGGGTAGCATGAAGCAATTGTAGCTGATTCATTCTGTTCAAGGACTGTTTCTCTTTTGGAGTTAATATTAAACCTCTTCTCAGGAAAGGATTGATTGAACACAACATGGAATGGTGGGGGATGGTGTCTGGCTGTTGAATAACTTCAGTCTTACCAGTCTGTACATAGTGTTTCTCTGCTGGCTGTGTTTATCAGTAGTATTACCACTCACAGTTTGTCTTTTGAAGGCCTTAACTTGCAACCTAAGTGTTCAAAAGCAAATGTGCAGTCTGTTTAGTATAGTAGCTACCCTTCTTCAGTAAGACTTACTGGTGTGTGAATTCTGGAATGCTCTTGTGACCCTTGAATGAGTGAAGATCTCCAGTCAGCTGATGGCTAAGGACTGAAATGTCTCTTACCTTTTATGTGAGCAGTCAGAATGGTCTGGTCTCTGTGGCTATTCTAGTAAAGTGGTTACCTTCAGTAGTGCTGCCCTTAAAAATAACAACATGTTTCAAAATGCCTCTTTTATGTATATGAAGTAGGAGTATGTGTCAGGTTTTATTTCCAATTAAAAATACTTCTTTTTTTGCTAATAGCCTCTTCAAATGAGATTCTTTCCAGAACACATGAGCACATGAAACTCATGGAGATGACAGATGTTAATAGGGATTCTGCAAACAAATGTTATTTTGCTTCTTAGGAACTGAATTTATCCTTCTGTGAGATCAAACGAGATGCTGCTCTGACTGTTGCTGAAGCTATTGAAGATAAGACAGAGTTGGAGAAGTTGGATCTCAATGGTATGTAAGTTTGCTAGATCAAAGTATCTGATCTAGTCAGATCCCAACTAGAAATCCCTAGGAAGAATATGTGATACTGTCAACATTCTAGTCTTGCAATCGTCAACATTTAAAAAATGATACTCAGAGTAACTGAACGTGGATGACCTTGGGACAGGAAGCAGTTAGATCCTGGAAGTTTTCTTAAGCCATGAACTCACTTAATTGTTGAAGTTAAGCAGTTTTGGTACATCTCATAATGTGGAAAGATTAAACTGATACCTATACCTGTTTTTAGTAAAACTTTAATTGTTCATTGTGATCTCAGATATTTCATACTTGCAAACAAAAACCTCTGTGCCTGTCTCTGCAGAAGAGTGGGAGAACTTTGACCAGTGTTGGCTTTTGCTGTTCGTAACTTGGGTCACTGTATTTCAGTGGTGCTGTGTAGTGTGTCCTTGTTTTAGAATCACTGGGAACAAGAGCTGTTTATAGAACCAGCAGGAAGTCTCAAAGACACTCTGAAAAATTATGGGGTTGGTTTGTCTCCAACCGTTGTGTAATGGTGCTGAAATTTGTTTAACAACGGTTTGACTCTGATAACTGAAGGCTGCATTGTGGCCTCTGAGGTGTTGTATAGAAATGACTGATAACTGTTCGATTCAGAAATAAGAGATAGACAAGAATCTATAGCAAAATCCTCAAGAACAAACTTGTATGCATCTGTTGAGTCTAATCCCTTTCCCCCATCAACCTAGGTAACTGTCTGGGAGAAGAGGGATGTGAGCAACTCCAGGAGATCCTTGAAGGCTTCAGTATGGCAACTGTGCTGGGATCTTTGAGGTAGGCAGGGTACCAGAGTTTAAATCAGAAATTTTCCAACAATTTTCATCAACACTTTAATTCTCCTGTTTTAAAATAAGAACTGTAACATTGCAGATGGATGTTGGTCTGAGTGTGTAGCGTGGAGCAGCATTAGGGCATTCCATAAGCAGGATAAGCCTTGTGTATCATTTTCATTGATTGACTTACCTTAGTCTTAGTTATTGATTGCATTCCTCACTCTTTGCTTGCCATTGTCAACTGAGTGACTGAATTACAGGAATGGTAAGTGTGTAATTAATGTAACATGTTACACTCAAACCTTAGTGATGATGAAGGGGAGGAGGAGGAGGATGATGAAGAGGAGGAGGAGGAGGATGAAGAGGAGGAGGAAGAAGAGGAGGAAGAACAGCAACAGCTGAAGGAGAGAGGGCAGGGAGAACAGGAGTCACTGACTCCCACGAAGATAATTGATTCACAGGTAAGCTTACTTCCAGATGCACTTCTGTTTCCTCAGCTGAAGGGGAGACTAAAGGAGGAAATGAGATCTGGAGTGAGTCTGAACTTGGTGCTGGCAGGAGTTCACATTCCTGTGTGGGCTGGCACTGTAGTAACAGTCAGGGAGATAACATGCAGGAAATAAAGAAAATGGATGACTTGGAAACATGACTTGTTAAAGTGTGCATGTGCACACATGCATAGAGGGAAAGGCTGAGTAGCATTCATAACAAACACGGGTAGAAAGTCTTCCCATGTCCAGAAGATGGTGGGAATGTTGTATGTGCAGTGCCATGCAGTTGTGCTAGCATATCCTGGCTGGTCCAACTCTGCACTCATTCCAGCCTCAAATAGTTTTCGAATAGAACAAATCCTGACTTGATGCGCTTGTGTCCTGACACGTCCTACGTGCCTTTACTGCTGAATCAATTTATTTACTTCCAAGAGTAAATTTGAGATGGATTCTGCCTGTTTCAGGATTCAACTCCAGTGCCGTCTCCTCCTGTGGATGTTGCCACATTCCTTGCTTTCCCATCACCAGAGAAGCTGCTGCGACTAGGACCAAAGTGCTCTCTGCTGATAGCTCAGCAGGTAGGTGAGCCAGTGGTCGTCTGTGCTTGATTCTCCCTCAGAATCGTTTAATACCCAGAGGTCATAACTTTGTCTCTTGAGACCTAGATTTGCATCTTCTCCTCAGTGATCCTAAGGAACCTTATGGAAGCAGATGCAGTTAACACTTATACTGGCACCAGAGTTTCTACACAGAGGAACTTTGTTTCACAGTGTTGCTTATGCCTTGTGATATAGCTAAGGCAAAACTGATGTCATTTAGCTGGAGGCTGTAGTTCTTGTCACAGCCCAAGCAGATACCCATCTTCTGTAGCTGGCAAGCAGTGAACTGAATGCCCGCTGATTTTTTTTTTTCTTCTTCTGTCTTTCAGACAGATACATCTGATGTAGAGAAAGTAGTTACAACTCTCCTAAGGATATCCTCGGTCTTCAAAGATGAAGCCCCAGTGAAAACAGCAGTGCATGAAACAACAGGTGACTGAGACTTTCTTCACTTCATGGTGTGACCTGTTTCAGTGTCAAGGATATCAGTGTGGTGCAGAGGAAGGCCCCTGTGGGCCAGGCCATTGGACTGTTTTGTCTCTGGCAGCAGGAAACCCCAGATAACAAAGTACCAAGCTGTGCCATGCTGTTGTGTGCAGTGAAAGTAGAGATTCATTCTGAACTTAGCATATCTTGTACTTCCAAAGCTTGATGATGAGTGTCTGTTGTAGTTGCTGTCTTAGTGGACCTGTGCTGCCCTTGCTGTATCTCCTTGATGCTAGGCTGTCAATAGCCAGTAGTTCTGTGTTCCAAGGTCAGTACTTTTTCAAGGCTGTTTATTTAAAAAGTATTTTGCAGGAAGTAGCCTCTCCAGTGTAGTATTTAGACAGTGTAAAGAGAGACCTCTTAGTGTGTCTTCTTATCAGTCTGAAACATCTTTAATTTCTTCGGGAAGCAGAGATTTACAACATGGGACAAGGCACAGAAGCTAATGTACAGGCACAGGACTGTTCTACACTTGTAGAGCAGTGATTCAGGTTAGATCTGATTTTTGTGTGGACTAATAGTGTCCCTTCATGTTCTGACTTGGAAATATGAATTTCCAAATGCTCCAAGGCATCTGACCACGAACTTTCATCTTTTTCAAATGCCCCAGCAGTACAGTTCTCCCATACATGAGCTACCTATCAACATTGTGCCAAAGAACTGAATCAATTATTTTTAAGACCACTTAGAGTGATTTACTGCGAACAAATGTGTATTTAGCTAGTTTGGAATTTCTTAGTTTGGAATATGTAGACATGGTGAAACTGTGTTAGCTGTTGTCTGTAAAACAGTAATGCAGTAAAGTTCTCTGCAGTTAGTTATGGGTCCAATCAGCCAAAATTAGTGAGTTGGCATCTCACTGAGCTAGTGCTGACCTTGGCTCATGCCCATTATGAGTTGTCTCCAACAAAAAATGGAGCACAGGATATTCCTGTTGTCTGAAGTGTGCTTGTGTATGTATTTATCTTGATAGCTGTTCCTTACTACTCCTGCTTCGTAAGGAAAGGTAGAACCTGGCAATTACTTTCCTTCCAGAAAAGTAACCATCAGCTGACAATGAGGTCCCTGACTGTCTGGCACTGTTCTACAGCTGCTGTAGTGGGTTCTGCCCATTTCAAGAAACCAGAACGGTCAGAGGTCAAAACGGGTGCCTTGCCTACCTTGTAGACATGAGAGGCTAAAGCACTGGTTTGCCCATAGCTTGTGGCAGAATACTGGTCCTGAGGAAGCCCAGAAAACAGCTGAACAAGTTTTCTCATTGTTCTCATTCCCTGTGGTTTCAAATGAAAGGTGAATGCTTGCTGGCCTTTAAAATGACACAGTTCTAACTCTTGCTGCTCTACTTCATCTGATCATATTTATATGCATGTATGCACATAGCATGCATGTTCAAGTGCATAAAGTAGAGCATTTTGTGGTGCAAAGGACAGAGGTCAAATAGCATCTGAAGCTTGTGTCCTGGTTTCAGCCAGGATAGAGCTGGTTTTCTTCACAGAAGCTAGTGCGAGACTCTGTTTTGGATTTGGGATGAGAAACTGTTGATAATGTGCTGATGTTTTGGGTTGCTGCTGAGCAGCCAAGGACAGTTCAGCTTCTCATGCTGGCCTACTAGCAAGGAAGCTGGGGGTGCACGGGGAGCTGGGAGGGGACACAGCCGGGACAGCTGACCCAGACTGGCCAAAGAGATATTCCCTACCATACGACGTCATGCCCAGTACATAAACTGGAGTTGGCCGGGGGCGGAAATCACTGCTCGGGGACGGGCTGTCGATCGCCGGGTGGTGAGCAATCGCTCTATTGGGCATCACTTGTTCTTGTACATTCCTTTGTTGGTATTATCATTGTTGTTCCCTTCTTTCTTTCTGTCCTATTAAACCGTGTTTATCTCAACCCACGAGGTTTTTTTCCTAATTCTCTCCTCCACCCCACTGTGGGAGGGGGAGTGAGCGAGCGGCTGCGTGGTGCTTAGTTGCTGGCTGTCAAATAGCCACGACAGCTTGGCAGAGTGGGAATTTGGGGTGGGTTGTTTTGCATTTTGGTGGGGTTTTTTGTGTGTGTTTGGGTTTTTTTTTGTTTGCTTTCCCCTTTGAATCAGGCCTTATACTTAAGGACTGGGTTTTACCTGTCTCAGTGTTTCAGACATTATAGCTAGTCCCTGCAGAGACAACTGGAATCTCAACAGATCTTACATCCCAGAAGTCCTTTAACAGCTGATATTCCCTGAGGTCCTGTATGATCAATCTTGTCTTAAAGTCTGTAACAGCATCCCTTTCTGTATTGTTTAATATGATGCGTTTATTTCTTTTTAGATGCCTTGATGAGAAAAGCCTTCACTTCTGCCACATTTAATTCAGATGCCTTCATCACAAGCCTCTTGATCCACATGGGACTACTTAAGGTGAGGAAGCAGGAAAGAGTTAAGTTATGGTCTGTTTAGGCTGTGGAGGACTGGGCTGTCTGGATTTTGGGTAATTATGTTGCCATGGAAGCAGCTGGGTGCCTGTGCATGCTTGATGCCCAGGGACAATGGAAGTCTGCAGGTCCAGCAGAAATTGCGAATTGCAAGATTGCCTTAGGATGAAGGAGGTGTCAGCTCTCTGTACCCCTTCTGCTTAAAGTGTTCTGTATTCCTAGTCATCCCCTAAAGGCAGGGAGAGTCAGGTAAGGAAAAATAGTGCTGCTGCTGGACTATGGTGTCTATAAAAAGCCATGTCCAGGAGTCTAATCTACAATATTATTAGTTAATGTGGTGCTTTAGGGCATCTCTTAGTAGTGTGTCTCAAAACATATATCCAACTACTCATGCTAGATCAGTAGCATTTAACTTCATGCTTTGGAGTATCTTTGCCAAATACTAGAGTCAAATATGTAGTTACATGAAATAAACTTTCTCACAAGAAAGGATGGAGGGTCAGTAGGAAACCTGCAAGTGGCATTATAATACCTGTAGCTTTACTTTCAGTGAGATGACTGGGGAGAGGTCCTGTCTGCAAACCTGAGGAGCACTTTTGCCTACTTGTGCTACAAGGGTCAATGCTTCTCACTGCCTCAAGTCGTAGAAGCTGAGAATGGAAACTTGGACCAAGACCATTCTAAACCACAGCATAGCCATAACTATGTTATAGCAGCCTGCTCTTAATTAGGTTTATAGATTTTCTTCTGATAATATCCACTTTGTGGTACAGACAGCTGTTGACATACTTGGATACATCTTAATTTCCTAAAAATCAATTTAGCCTTTCACTGTGTACATTAGACCAATGCTGAGATTTACAATTCTCAGACAGATCAACAGAACCAGAGATGGCCGCCTGTTCTGCAGAATGCTTGTTTTGGGGACTGCCACCTGCCTCTTATCCCATACAGAAAATAGCAAATACATGTGAGGCACAAGGCACAGACTTGCGCTCCAGAACAACTCCCTCATATCAGGAAGTGATATTGATAATAAAGCCCTTGAAGATCAGCTAGATGATTGTTTATCCTCTGTGATATAGAGGACTGTTGATGAATTAGGCATATGTGGAGAGGGAGCAGCTTCCGTCATCTTTTGTCCCACATAGCTGGAAGCATACAAGCAACAGATATTCTTAGCACCATGAAATACAGGGTCATACACCTAGGAACACAGTTCCAGATCCTGCCTACAGAATGAAGGGCTTTAGTTGGGATGGCGGTGGAGGAATAAATGAAAACAATGTAAGAGCTGGGACATGTGATTTAACATCACATTACATGACAGAAGTTATTCTTACTCCTAAGCAGGGGAATAGCAGTAGGGATGACTATTAGCTTTATCTTGTACATAATTTTGAGACCAGTTCTGAGAATACTGCATCAAGTTCTGGAGGAAGCCTGCCAAAGAACTGGAGATGGTACAAAAATGAGCTACAAAATAATACAAGAAAAATGTGTGTAATTAAGGCAACTGAATTCTTTATGAATTCTTTATGAATTGAAGTTGTGTGAAATTCCTTAGGAGAACACTTTGATGTGGCCTCTGAAAAGATTTGGCTTTTTCACTTGCAAGTTCAATACTTCCATTTCCCCATTGTTGCTGCTGTCAATGACTAGGCTCTAACTGATAAGTACTAGGATGTTCTTGATGCTGCTTTATTTCAGATGCTGGTGCTGGGAGGCTATGGAGTTGGCTACCTTTGTCTTGAGGAACAATGCACTTAATCTAGCGAACAGCTTTCTCTCCTACAGTGTATGGCAGCACTTCATTCAACAGAGAATTCATTGCCTCTGTGAACTAGAATGGATTAGGTACAATAGTGACTACTGATGTCTGACTTGCTGCTTCTTGTCCTTTTCTCAGAGTGAAGAGAAGATCAAAGCTGTTCCAAGCCTCTATGGTATTCTTATGACCTTGAACCATATGGTCCAGCAGGATTATTTCCCTAAATCCCTGGCCCCAGTTCTTTCAGCTTTTGTCACAAAGTGAGTATTGTACTTGCCATGCAGTCTTCTCCATGGGAGCTAGTGAAACTGAGGGTTAAACTGTGGGCTTTCTGTTAAAACCCACTAAATATCTGTTCTGAAACTATGGAGTAATAGTTTGATGGGCTTCTACTTCTATCTTGCTTACTCCAGAATGCAAGGTTTAGAGTAAAAAGTCTTGATCCTAAAGAAGAAAGGTAGAAAGCTGGCTTTGCAACTAACCGTCTCTGAAGCAGAGACTGCCTGTCACAGAAGAGGTGTTTTGAGCTTGAGGAGACCTGCTGGGTTTCTAGCCACTGCCTGAAAGAACTATGAGTACACTGAATGTAATTGTACCCTCTGAATCATCCTCCTAAGTACAGGGGTCATCAGACCTCTACCTGAATTGTCATGCTGTGTAACACTGAACACCAGCAGATCAAAACAGCACAAACACAAAAACTGAATTTGTTCCTAAATGAAACTGTTCCTACTGTGACAGCAACAAGGCTAGTGGGATGGGGTTTTTTTTGAGAACTAAATTGGGAGCATAATTGTTGAAGCTGCATTTACTGCCTGCCTCTAATGTTGTTAGTTCTAGTGTAGGTATAGAATCAACTCCCGCCCCCACCACCTTTAGTTTCTTCAATGTCTTAAAGCATAGATAGTGCAATAGCAGTGGAAGCCGTAACTCTTCTGGGTTAAATCAGTGTGAACTTTAGCGTTGATCTAATTTAGAAAAAAACACCCCAGGTAGTCCTTTCCTCCAGAGAGCAAGGACTTCAGCAGTCAAGGGGAGAAACAGTCCAAAATTGTCACTTTAAGCAAAACCAGCAGAGGTCTGAAATCTGCTTGGAACTCAGTGGCTCTTTGGCTCAGCATGAACCATGTACCACATAGAGTAAGAGCAGATTTTTAACAGGTTCTAGAATGAGGCTTAGACCATCCTGATTTTCAGGGTGTGGGGAATATGCCAAAGCTTGGATCTTGCACTGATGAAAGGCAGTATATACATCAAATACTTGTAGTCAGTACAAACCATGAGTGATAGGGATGGAGTTAAATATTGGTAGTCAGTCTTTTCTTAGTTTTACTGGGATTGGAAGGAGGCCAGCTATGATAGGGGAGAATTTTTCCAAGTGTTGGTGTAGCTGAAGCTGTCAAAGCTGATGTGTAGCAGTGGTATGTGTCCGGCAACCAGCCATGCTAAGGCCACTTTTGGAAAACTATTTGACTAACTACCTTGTTTACACATGTGCAAATACTAACCTAGAGGCCCCTTTAGTGGAACAGTTTGTCTCCTGACCGTATACTTTACCAGCTGAACAAATACACTTCCAACTCAGTCATTATAGGTTTAAGTAAGAAGTATCAGGACTTGCCATGTGAAACTGTCCAGACAGATCACTGGATTTCTGCTGTTTCCTACACTGCTGCCTGTGCCTGTGATCTTGCTTGTTGATCAAATAGATATGTACAGTGTAAGGATACAATACCAGCCCCATAATAAAAAAGGTGAAGAAAATGATGGCTTATTTCATCAGGCACTAATTAACGCAGCGACCTAGCTTGATCAAAACAAGTACCACTTAGTGTCTATCAGCCCCAGCCCTCCAAACAGAGGTTTTAAATCAATTGAAGCTTGGAATACAGAAAAGGGGACTTTGGTTCAGTGCATTTGACCCTTCTAATTGCTTATGTCAGATTCCAGTGCCTACAGTACCTCATAACTCAACTTGATGTGTCCTTCTAAACAAATTGTCCACAAAAGACATTTGTCCCACTCTACTTGTATGTGTGTATGTAGGCCTCCCCCAGGCTCCAGGCCTGCAAAGTACCAATAAGTATTTTACAGCATCATCTAGAGGTAAATGTGACAAAATAAGAGTAAAATTCTGGTCTCAATGAATTCATCAACAAACATTCCACTGAATCCATAGCCAGCATTTCACTACAAGTACAAGTCTCTTTCTGAAAGTGTGAGATGTTCAAAGGTTCTGAAAAAGTTGTGTGAGAGCCAAGAGCCTCTCACAGTAGAAGGCAGATCTGCCTTTGGGGTGTGAGGGTGCTTATGCCAAGCCTGCAGTGTCGCTGGTACTATGAAATTCTTGGAGCTGAAGCTTTCTCTGATTTGCAAACCCCCCTGTTGCAAGGTGTTCCTATTATCATAGGGAAACCTATGTCCTGTGCAGCATAATGGAGTCAACACTATACAGAAGCAATATACCTTTGTGTTTTCTAAATATATGTATTTCTTAAAATACTTTCCCTATGGGAAGAGGGAGAAGAGCTATTAAATCCTTTACAGTTTGCCTGGAGAGAACAACAGCAGTTCAAGAACCACAAGGTCCAGTTAAAATAGCTTCTCAATTAACTTACACCCCTTGTCTTTCCTTGGAATTCAGTCAGAACAAAATCACATCCTAACCTCAAATCAAGCCTCTGGCTGGTTAACCTAGTAATCTGCAGAGCTCACTTGGGCTCTGTTTCTGCAACAAATCTACTTTCACTCTGTCAAACCCATGAGTCCTTCATTTGCATCAAACTGGTATACATTTTTGTGATATTTTCTAGGTTTTTCCTTCAGGATTGCAGTTAGCCCCTCTGGGCTTCTAGAGCTGTAAAGTTCTTGTAGCTGCCTGGGGTAGAGCTCTGCTGCCTTTCATTGCAAGGATCTTACTTCTGGAGTAGTCATCCTCTTCCTTTCTTTAGTTACAATTTGTGATGTTGTAGGTAGTGTTCTCCATTGAAAAATAATAAAATTATGGATACGAACTGTAAGCAGCATCCATCTTACTCTGCTGATGGCAGTCCTCAGTTTCTTTTTTTGGACACAAGAGGGTGCTGTGAATCCACGTGTGCTTTTCCATCTTTTTTTTAGGTGGAAACACAAAGTATGTGGCTGTCTGCCTGCCCGCTTGTTACTTGCTGGAGGTGGTGGTGGGTTTTTTTGTAAGGGTTAGGGTTGTTTTGGTTTTGCGTTGGGTTTTTTCCCTGCTCTTTGCTGTTGGGTTGGATCACATCACTGGCCTCTTTCAACAGTCTGTAGCACAGAGTGGCAGGCAGTTTTACTCCACAGCAAGTAAGGGGGCTCTTAGTGTTAGAGGAGGCTTGGTGTTAGGAGTGGAGGCTGAGGGAGCTTGGCTGTGATCAACGTCAGCAGTTCAGGTTCTCTATTTCAAAAAATGGGGAGCTGCCTAGACAAAATCAGCCTGCTCATTGCAAACAAGGCTGGGTCTTCCAAAGATGACAACTGAAATACCTCACCCAGCCCCTTTGAAGGTAAGCTGCAAGTTGTACTTGTGTCAACAAGTTCAGTGTGGGGCATTGAATGGTTCTTGGGGTCATAGATAGCAGATGACTTGGCAAGAAAAGATTTGAGTACAAGCAGGCTTATCTCCTGTGTTTTAGGGCCCTAAGAGGTGGATCTATATGGAAAATCCTATCGCCAGGAGGGAGGGGACTTCCACCTCCCCCACTTCATTCTATCCAAAATGAGACGGAAGGCTGCAGAGATGAACAATCTGCTGCTGACTTTTGTACCTGTGGAAATCAATGTTCTGATTCTCTGTCATTGTCTTCCTGACTCAGACTTGGCAACAGGAGAGAGAATTTTCCACAGCAATCTCTGAACAGGAAGCAGTGGTCTCTGCAGCAATGAGGGAATGGTTTCAGAAGAGATAACCAAGGGGAAAAGATGTAGGCTTTTGGGCATGCAAGCCCAGTGCATTTGAAATAGTGTTTATTTGCTCATTCAAAGTCAGATACAAACCAGTTCTTAAATTTAGTTTTAAATCTCTCTCTCTCTCCTCTTTCCACAGACCTAACCGTGCTCTTGACTCCTGTTCATTTGCTCGCCACATGCTCTTACAAACCCTCCACCAGCTGTAAGAGACTAGAGACATGGTGCTGTGCCCTTCCCTCCTCATAGGACTGTTGTCAGCTGAGAACTCAGAGCTGCGTGGTGGCAGAGGATCCCAGAGCCCATACAGACATGCTGTCCTTTTTTTTTTTTTTTATTTTCTTCCCTCCTCCCCAGTAGGAGGTTTGTCCTTCCTTCTGCTTTCATAAACTTGGACAAATCCTGCTGAATTTTTTTCTACTCCTCATGAAGTGACTCCCTAGTCTGCAGGGCAGGTGCTTGTGCTAGATTAAGTCAGTGCTGCTCTGAATTTTATTCTGCATGAATTGAAGAGTTCTCTACTTCGGTCGCATTGGCAAGAGTGTGCCAAGACTAACACGGGGCCCAGAAGTGCTCTCATCAGGATCAACCCAGTTGTGCATTTTATTTTATTTTATTGGACTGTGACTCCTGCCTGATAGCATTCAGCACTGTGCAGGAGGGAGGCTATGCTGCTGCTGCTGCCCCTGCTTTTCCAGGCCAGGGGAGTGCTTGACCCCCTTCTGCTGCTGCCTGGTCAGAGGGGCAACATCTGCTCCCCTTTGTTTCTTCTTTCAAGTCCATTTGCTGAAGGCAGTGTGTGGCTGATGTGTATTTTAATATACTACGCCCCTGGTGCTGTGGCTTGGAAATATATGTGTGGTGTGGCTGACCCTGGTGGCCATTGCTTAAGGGAGGCAAGCATATTTTTATTGTAAATTTTTTTTGCCATTGCCTGTGTTGTTCCCTCTTCCTGCCTTTTCCGTGTCCCTTTCCCTTCTCTTCCTAATTAAATAGGCTCGGTTTGGAAATGAATACAATCCATGAAATCCCTGTGGAATGTGTTCCCTTTCTCCTCCCTTTGACAAAACACTGGGACTGTGTGCACTGTTCACATGTTTGAAAGCTGAGCATGTATAAGAATATGAAGAATTAGCGTTGTGCCTTTTTTTTCCTTGTGCTGAAGGAGTAGCAGCAGAAGCCCCTAAATCTCTATGGAAAATGGCAGTGTCTCTCATCACTTGGGCAGGGGAGGTGCTGGCCTTCGTGTAAGAGCAGTGTCCCCTCATTAAAAAAGGCTGCCCTAAGGCTGAGAGCAAAATCCATTTTCTCCTAGTTTCTGTGACTGAAGCTGGAACTCCTCTGTGTCCAAATTGGTAAAAATTGACTGAAGGAACTTCAATTGCTGCAGGCTGAGCCCTGCCTCCTTCACCTCATCCTATCCTGTTCCTTCAGCTGTCTGTTGCAAAAGCAAATCTGTTAAGTTCAGCCATGAGCTTGAGGGCAAAATTGAGACATCAAAGAATCTGTGTTTTCTGTAAGTCTTGAACCTATTGTAGCTTTCCTTGGAGCTCCCTGGCCTCTTGCTGCTCTTCAGACCCCTTCTGCCCTGGAGGAACATTGTGGAGAAAAGGAACATAATGCAGAACAGATGTAAGAGGCCAAACCAAAGTGTTAACCTCTACAGGAGGCCATCTGCACTGGGTCCCGTGGAGCATGTTGTGTGTGTAAGGCTGTCTGATGGAGCGTGCGAAGGTCAGGGGGACGCTGCTGCTTATGCAAAGGCCTGTGGGCCAGGTCCTGGGGATGAACCTGTGTGGGAAGCCAAGACATAGTAGCAGAACAACTGTGAGATGTTGATCCCCAAGTTTCTTTCGAAAGTAAACAATGTTTAGAAGCAGGATTTTCCTGGTCCTGGTGTTCAGTGTCAAGATTAGATGTCAATGGGAAGGAGGAGTGTGTGAGGGTAGAAGTGACAGTCTTTGCAGAAAGCAGATTTGATTCTAGGTGGGAAATTGAGTCAAAAGTCCCTTAAAAAAGTCCCTTAAAATGGGCTATGCCTCAGGATAAGGGGGAGGGGGAAAAAAGAGCATGGCAATTGCTAACTCTGGTTTCCATTAGAAGTTGCTCCCAGAGGGTGACCATTTCCCAGCTGTGCCCTGGAGGAATGTGGGGTCATTCTAGTACTGCTTCAGCCTGTCTTGTGCAACCATCTCACCCCAAAAGCACCACCATTGTTGGGAGTGTTTTTAATTTGAACTTCATTAGTCCAGCAAAGCAGTGGGGGCAGAGCTCTGTCTGTGTGGGGCAATTTTGGGGGCATCTGTGAGCAGTAAATCCCTGCAACGGCAGTAATGGGATCAGGCTCCTTGCATGCAGCGGTGAAACATTTTCTTTAACAGAAAGCAAAAGTATCTGGCCTGGCAGAAGTGGGTTAAAGCCCACCAAGGGGAAGTTCAGGTGTGCTGCCTTCATGTCCCATGCCCATCACAGAGAGCAAAGACTGGCAGCCTTCCTGCAGCCTCAGAACCTAAAGCTGGCAAGATCAGTGTTGGGTAAATGAACTAGCTAAAAGCCTTGGGGGAGGCTGGGGAAAGGGCAGATGTGGTCTTGGTGCCTGGTACTGCACCTCACCTTCCCCATGGGCCTCCAGCAGAGCCCAGGCCACCACCAGGGAGGTGTTGTGTCCCATGTGGCTGGCCAGGCAGGGGTGGGGGCTCACAACCAGGCGCGATAGTGGGGGAGCCAGGCAGTGGCCAGAGTTGTGGGGGTGATGGTGGCTGTGGTGGATGGTTCCACATCAGCTGGTGGGTGGGGTTGCTGCCGAGATGCAGGGTTGCCAGCAGTGGGGCAGAGGAGGTTGTAGTTCAGGTGGAGGTGGTCAAGGTTCCCCAGGCCCCTGAAAGCACCTGCACAGAGCTTTTTCTAGACTGTTGCCCTTAGGTGGAGAGCAGTGATCTAGCAAGTCTGGGAAGATGCTGGCCTCCAGTGTGAGGCGGTGCTGCAAGGTCATCTCAGGGGTGGCATGGAGCATGACAGTGGGCAGTGAGGACAGGCTGGCGTTGGGGCCCCAGAGACAGTGCTGCCAGACAGAGCAGAGCTGCAGGGGAGCGGGGGGGGGGGGGGGGGGGGGGGGGGGGCATGAGGGCCCACAGCTGTGTTGGTGGCATGCAGCAGGGGCAGGGTAAAGGCCACCAGCATAGCTGTAACACAAAACAGGCACCACTCCCTTCACCTAGCCCTCCCTGAGGCCAGCCATGACCCCAAAAAGGGTCTTGGTCTATTGAGGCAGGCAGTGAGCTCCTCAGGGTTACTCCTGCCAGCCTGGAGCAGGTTCATCCCCTCTAGACCTACATCCCCAAAGGTCTTCCCTGCAGAGATGAGCATGAGCCGGGGCCTCTGCTCATCGCCTCAGGGCAGCTGTGTCACAGGAGCAATAAGGACCCCTGGGAGCATGTGGGGATGGAGGGGATGCCGGCTCGAGGCAGTGGCCAGGAGGCGTTGGGCATCTGGCAAAGGTTCTCGAGGCAGT
The DNA here is from genome assembly GCF_000687285.1 of Phaethon lepturus. NCBI lineage: Eukaryota > Metazoa > Chordata > Aves > Phaethontiformes > Phaethontidae > Phaethon > Phaethon lepturus. The sequence continues at coordinate 1,413 of NW_010531929.1, read as the reverse complement.
GGCCAGGAGGCTTTGGCCATCTGGCAATGGGGAGGCTCACAGGCCCTGGCCAGTATGTCCATGGTCCACAGGTGGCACTGGGATGGGACATACTGGTGCTGGCAGCTGAATAGGGGAAAGGCTTGAAGTGGGGAGAGACATTAGTATCAAATCTTCCAGATTTTTGTCGGGCTGCAGATCTGCTCACATTCCCTGGGAGAGCAAAATGCAGAGCCAAAAAAGGGAAATGACAGAGTCGGGGAGGAAGATGAAGGCCTCCATGCTCTTCCGCAAGAAAATGGTGTTTCACACAGGCACTGCCACCTTGGCCTCTTCAAAACAAGTAGAGAAGCGAGATGATGAGAACGCAAGGCTGTAAATGTGGCACAGCCCTGCAGCCCACTTCACCAGCTGCTTCTTGCCTTTTGCTCGGGCTTACTGCTGCTGTTGCAATCTTTGGCTGGATGTCACCTTCCTGCCCTGCACCTCCATAGCTCCTGTGACTCACGCAGCCAGGAAAGGAAAGGCAGAGCCAGAGACGCAGTGAGTGCAAATCCCACACAGGCTCTGGCCGGGCTGGTGTTGCTTCGGTTCTCCAGCACCGCTGCTCACAGACCCCCGCGAGGCGAGGGGGAGGCGATGTCTGGGTTGCTGCCCTCTCTCCAGGGGTGCTCTACCCTTCCTCCTCCTTCTTTCTTCTCCTCCTCCTCCTGCGTTTCTGGCTCTGTCTGGCGAGCGCTGCTGGGAAAGCGACACAACGGGGCCCATTCAGCTCTCGCTTCTGCACGGAGAGCAAACAGCGGCGCAGGAGCTCGGCAGACGGCTGGACGGGGCGGGGGGGAACTTTCCTCTCTTCCTTTGCTGCTTCCTGAGGGCCAGGTACCCCCAGCCCCCGGGTGTGTGAACCCCTCGGGTGTGTGGGAGGGGGTGGTGGGACGATGCCCAGCATGTGGCAGCGCCCAGGTGCAAGGTGGGGGGCTGCTGCACGGAGAGCAAACAGCGGCGCAGGAGCTCGGCAGACGGCTGGACGGGGCGGGGGGGAACTTTCCTCTCTTCCTTTGCTGCTTCCTGAGGGCCAGGTACCCCCAGCCCCCGGGTGTGTGAACCCCTCGGGTGTGTGGGAGGGGGTGGTGGGACGATGCCCAGCATGTGGCAGCGCCCAGGTGCAAGGTGGGGGGCTGAGCTGGGGCTGTCGTGTGGCGGTGGCTGCACGGGGGTTGTGTGTGACCCCAGTGTGTGTGGGGGGCCGAGGCAGGGCTGGCTGTGGTGGCGGCAGGAGGGCAGGGTCAGGGCGTGGGACCACGGGGGACGATGAGCCACGGTGGGCAAGGGGATTGGCACCATGGTGGCTCCACAGGTCTGAGCCTTGCAGACCCCACTGCTGCTACTCCCCCCGAGCTTTGCAGGGGTGTATTGGCCATATCTGCAGCCCTG
>NW_010531928.1:961-2721 GCF_000687285.1 Phaethon lepturus | reverse complement strand
TGATGATCTTAAAGGTCTTTTCCAACCCTGAAACGTGGGGTCTGAGGGCTTTGAGGACCTTGTGCACCATGCAAAGAGCATCAACATCCATTTTTCCCCCCTCTCCTGCCTCTCTCCAGCTTTAGCAGAGTACCCCAAGGAGGAGTGGGAGATGTCCCTTGCTGGGCGTCAGGGACAGGGATTGATTCCCTCGGAGCCTTATTCCCCAAAGAAGTGCAAGACATCTTATTAAGAAAGATCAAGAAGTTTCAACCCACCAGTTTGATATAACACAAACATTATTGTTTGGCTGGGCTGGGAAGAGGAAGGGGTGAGTTTAGAGAAAAAAATCTCATTCTCCAGGCATTTAATTGGTTGAGAAAAGGAAAATTCCACATTTTTCCCCCTAGCAGGCAGACCCTTTTCTACCAACATTTCCAGCCCATCACAAGCCCAACATGATACCCAACGCCAGAGCCCATGGCTGTCCAGTGGCCACTGCCAGAGCTGGGAAGAGCAGCCACAGCTCTTAAAATAAACCTCCTCCATCCCGCCCCTCCCCGGGGCTTGGAAGAGGTCCCAAGGGCTGTGGTTTACTCTCTCCCATCCCTGCTCTTCGTCACTTTGGGTCCGTCGGAGGAATCTAAGGAATCGGAGGAATCTAAGAGCTCTGCGCGTCTCCCGTCCTGCTCCTTCAAAGCTTTTAGAAAGCACCCAGTATGAGAAATGCTATATTATTTCAAGGACACTTCGTGCAAAAAAACCAAACTCTCGAAAGCCTGCTCAGTACGTGGGGTTGTGTTGGAAGCTTTTACACAGATGCTGAATCCTTTCCTCCTGTTTTTCCATGGGTGGAATGCCGCAAGGACAGGTGGGGAGCCTGAGACGGGTCTGTGTGTCTGCACCCAGCCCGCACACGGGGTTGCTGTATCACCGTTCTGCCAAATCAGACACGGGAATCATCCCCTCTTCCACCGAAATGCAACCTGATCTGGGGAAAAAAAACCCCAATTTTAACATATTCTAATTTTTGTGGGGTTCTGGATGAAGCCCCGTGCTGTATAAAATTAAAGTAAGAAGGTGAGCTTGGCTCTGGCCATTGGAACACGGTCCGGGAGCCGGAGGGAGGATGCAGACAGGGGCGGCACGGGACCAAACCTCCTGATTTAAGGACAAAAAACGGAGTTTTTGCTCCAGCTGGGACCTGGCAGATGGCAAGCCAGGGCTCAAAGCCCCTCCTAACCCCTCCTGTCACACAGCACCTCGTGGGTGCCTCGTCAGGGGCTGTACGAAACCCAGAACAAGCGACAGTCCTTCCTCCGCAGGGCGAACCGATAATGACAGCCCGCGCTTCCCGCCCGAGGGAGCTGGGGAGCTTCGTTAATTGAGAGCTTCAAGGATCTTTGAAACCAGCAGCTGAAAGATGTTCCAGAAATACAGAGCAGTTTTATTTTTAGAATGGATGTACAGTAAAATCTCTCCCCTTATTTTCTGCAAAGGGCTTTCTCCCAGTCTGGAAAGGCCAGATGGGCTCTCTGAGCAAAACTGCGGCGCAGTGCGAGGAGAGGGAAGGGAAAAAGAGAAAACACTGAAAAATAAACCCAAGGTGAGAAGGACAAGGGGGTTTTTCCTCTTTATTAAGAAGGATGATAGTGAAATATCATAGCTGAATAGCTGAAAAATGCTGCCGGGGTACGATAATCCAGGCGGCCATGAGAAAATCCAGATTACTGGAGCATTTTCTGCCAGGTGAGCAACAGCAGGAGGAGCTGAACCCCCCC
>NW_010531928.1:0-685 GCF_000687285.1 Phaethon lepturus | reverse complement strand
GCCCCGTCCTCCACAAGGCCACGTGTTCCCCCGGCGGGCTCTGCTTCCTCCAAAAGCCTCTAGAAATGAGTACGTACCCTGGCAGTCTACTTCTGCTCATCCTTTCCACTGACCTATTGCGTTCTCTTTTCGGGGTATAATTTAGCTCCGGTTGATTCAAAGCGGGCTGGAAGGACGCGACACAAAGAAGAAAGATAGAATGGGCTGAGCAGAGCCCAGATTAGATCTGTTTGGCCTTGAGAAAGGCGCAGTGCCCGTTTGGACCTATTTGGAAGGGACTAAAGCTATTTTCTGTAAGCCTGAGGTTAAGCAAAGCTTAGGTGCCAAATGATGAGCCAGGCTGAGCTCTGCGCAAAACCTCTACCAGCTGGACGCAGCCGGGTTTCATCCGTCATTCATTCAGCACTTTTCAAGTCATTTCCGTTTTTCTCTCCTTTTCCATAAGACACAACAGCCTTTGACGAACAAGCCACAACAGCCTTTGACGAACGCTTTCTCCAAAACACCGTTTCTACATAACCAGAGCCTAAAACCAGGGAGCTATCGAAGCGAGACGCTTTGGTCAGGGCATCCACGCGCGCTTTCCCCAGAAGACGTTGCCGCAACTCAGCTTGTGTCCCGGGGGCTCGTACCGGAAGGCAGGGGCGGATTTTGGGCCAGGCGGAGGAGAGAGCGGGGAGGGAGC
>NW_010531927.1:40619-65085 GCF_000687285.1 Phaethon lepturus | reverse complement strand
GGGGCTGTCCCCTCCCTGCGGAGGGCCGGCGGGGGGCTAACCCTCGCACATCCTCCTTGCCCAGCGGCGAGCATGGAGCAAGGGGGCTGGCTCCCTGCGGACGTTACGAGCCCTGGGGTTTTCCGGTGTGCCGCCTGGGGAAACCGGCCCTGCCGGCCCCGATTTCACGCCCCTCCCGGGCCTGGGGGCGCTGCCTGGGTCCCAGCCGGAATAAGGGAAAGGGTGCCTCGTTTCCAGAGCCCGTACAGCTGCCCGCCGTCCCTGCGAAGGTCGCGAAGTGCCGCGCCTTGCGTGCCCGCTTGGTTGCTGCAGCGCAACCCCACTCGTGGGAGGTCTCGCCGTTCTCTTTATCTTCCCGACAGCTGGCTTATTTAAAAATGATAGCTTGCAGGAATTGGAAACCGTGTCTGATAAGATCCAGTGCTTTACTTAAAATTTAGTTGTGATGAAGGTTTCCAAAGTGTGTGCAAAAATACTTTCTCTTCTGTCAGCACTAAAATTCAATCCTTAGAAAGCAAGGATAGATTCACGGCACAAATTCTGTGTGGGCTGTTTGTTTCTTTTTTTGTTTTGTTTTTTGTTTTTTTCCCTGTGATGAGACACAGCAGTTGGGACAAAATTTCTTCCCCACTGTGCCACACAGCTGAAGATTTATTAAATGCTGTTTTGGGAAGGGTATTCTCTGTGCTGTTTTTCTGCTATTTAAAGGGAGAACTTGTAGTTACTCATACTCTTGTTTTGGTTTTGTTTTGTTTTCAGCATCCAGAATAGTGCTGTCATCAGAGACATATGCATTCCTCTTGCAGAGGCATGCTATCCCAAAAGTAGCATTCCTGGACCTGTGATGAGGATCTACAATATTTGCTTTCAAAGGAAAGAGTTTTTTGGGGTATGCTTTCTTTATGAATTTATCAGTCAGAAGTGTGTTCTATATGAAGCGTGCTTTTGTCCCAAGTACACGGGAACCATCAAGTTAATATGATCCAAGAAAAGAAGTATTTTAAGTGGAAAGCCCCAAAATAAGTGAGAAAAAGACCTTTGTATAGATAGCCAAATCTTGTTCATTCTTGTGTGTTACTACATTATCTGAGCAGGTCAGGTGACTAAAACAAGTTAGATGGCTGTTCTCTTAGAAAATTAGAAATACTCTTTGTTCTTTCTTATGCATGATACACTGTAGTTACTGTGCTGTTCTTTCAGCTGAATTCTATTAAAAAAAGGAAAATCGCACAGTAATTCAAGAACAGAAAGGAGCATGTGTATTTGGTAGTTCTTTTCTGTGGAATTAGTGGTGAATTTGTTAATAATCTCAAGGTCTTGACATTTGAATACAAAGTTCACAAGCTGGTATTTTCACACATGCTCATCAACTATGAGCAAAATCTTACAACTGCTGTTGTTGGAATATTTAATGTCCTGTGTTACTCCTAGAATCAGAACCCAGGCTGGAATAAGTAGTTTAGTGTTATAGGTTAAAAGATAGAGAAGTTTGTTTTGTGAGACTCTTCTGTGGTCTTCCTTGAATGTCTGTAGAGGACATGGTTGGTTAGATGTCTGGAATTCTTGCTTGGGCACTGCTACTAACTGAGCCCGTCAGTAATTGCAAAATATTTTACAGGGAAAGATTGTCAAATAAGACTTCACTTCCAAAGTAGTTTCCTAGTTGAATCTCCCTGTACTTTTTGTACTTGTAATGTTAGTACATCTCATAAAGACCAGGCAGGCTTGTCACATGGTTGTTTCACGTTTTGGTTTGGGTTTTTGGGAAAGACAAAATGAACCCTTTCTTTTTTCTGGGTTTTGGACATTCTCATCTAGTCTACTTCTGGAATAGAAGTATACCTTTCAACTCAACAAACGAGACGTACTGCTACAGCACGGCCCGGGGCAGCACGGTGCTCCAAGGAGTAACTTTTGGTGGAATCCCAACTGTCCTGCTGCTTGATGTAACCTTCTTTTTTGTAAGTCCAGTTTCTATTTCTTGTATTGAAAACCCTCGTGGCCTTCTCAAAAGTGAGTTTGTTCAGAATTCTCTTATTTATCGGGTAGGGAATTGTTTCTGAGAATCTTCAGAATAAGAAATGTGCTAAGGCCTTCCTGGGAACATCAGGACACTTTTCAAGTATTCATAAAGGTTCACATACATGTGGGATGACAGTGTCACTGTATGTTGGATGTGTGGATGTAAAAGAGTGCAATATCATAGGGTCTGTATGTGGAGTCACGGTGAGCTTTGTAGCGGTAGCTCAAATTTCTATGTTTTGTCTTAACTGCAAGAGCATTTTTTCTTTACTCTGGCTTTAAGTACTGGGTACGTTTTCAGGAAGGGAACAGCATTGCTAACTTGTATTTCCTTTTGAAAAAAACAATCGTTATGGAAAATCTGTCATTTCACATATTTTTTTGTAATTGGATTTCATGAAGCTGTTGAGGAAATAATGTGCTGATCAGCTCAGTCCTGCCCAAAGGAGGAATAGGATTAGTTGTTGGTCTGGAGGCTCCAAAGCTGGAGCTGATCTGGAGGCGTAAGACTCCATTAAAATGTATGGTTATTTCTGTAAGTTTGGCCTAGGTGGTTTTAAGCCACCAGAAAAAGAGCTGTATATCTGAAATTGGCCTGATAAGTGAGGTTTCTGATCGTGAGACTAAAGGGATCACATAGTTCCCGAGTCCTAGAAAGCCACTATGGAGAAACTTAAAATTACCTGCGTAAGGTCTGAGCTGGTAGTTCTGTAGCAACATAGAGGATGTTCCTAAGAGTTACGTAGTGGCATTCTTTGCTGTTGGTTTGGTGTATGCAGCATGCTACCATAAATCCATTTTCTGAGGACGTACAGTATTTGCTCGATGTGACTGATGGCACAGCATTTAATAAGATTTAGTTGGAGTGTTTGGGGGAACTTTTTTTTTTAAAGCTGTGATTGAATTTTAAGATACTGTGTCTAGGCTTTCGAGTTCCTTGCTGTTGAACCCTCTGCTCAAACAAAATTAGCTAGAGAGTTAGATGCAAGGTAGATGGCTTTTCTTCAAGTACCAAGTACTGCAGTTTATTTAGCAACTCCTGTATTCCTATGTTCATGACATGTTTATTGCAGATCCCTTTAGTAACTGTCTGTTGGTGGGTTTCTGAATATTATTTCTAGGCTGGTTTCCTAAGAAAGTGAGGTTTATATATTGCATTGTCTTCCCATTTTTGTCTGGCGGTTCCTCCTAATAACCGTAGAATACATTAGGCAATTTCAACCAAAGTTGTCAAAGAGTCTAGAGAACTTTCCTGCTTGCAGGAAGTTTAATGGCCAGATGAAGGAGGAAGATCTAAATTAATATTCCCTGTGGGGAGGAAGGCTCTCATAAGAAGGTTTCATTTGTTGTGAAATGCAGGAATCAGCTATGTAATCTTGACACGTAGATAATCTTGACATGTATCCTGGCTGGCCAGTCGGTATTTGCGTAGATCCAAATAAGTTACATCACTAGCACCACTTTCTAGCCAAACAGGTATGGGATGTAGGAGGGGCTAGGAGGTGAGGGCGTATGCGACAGATGCATAGCGAACAGGCCTTATTACTTCTGCTTCATTGCTTTGTGCAGAGCAACACAATTTTGCTTTGTTTCTTTAAAAAAAAAAAGAAGAAAAGAAATGAATCTGTGAAATACATAGTGTTTTAGGGGTTTTTTTCTTGTTTTATTTTCTTTCAAAAAGTGAAAATACAGCGGGAAAATTTTGTAAAAAATATATTGCAGAGATCAAATATAAGTTTCTGCATTTTATGATCTGTAAGAATATATTACTTTTATAATATAAAAGGATAAAAATAATTCCCATTATGAGAAAATAATTGAGCCCCCTACAGCCTGTTTATATCACTGTTTAAAAATAAAACAAAATTGCAAGTCTTCCATCATAGTTCTGGTCATTAAGTAATGAATAATAGTAAAGGTGTATTTATGAAAGTTTCTATGCTCTCTGAAGTACTGCTTGCTACTTTTCCTGTCACAAACCTTCACACACTTGCAGTTCAGAAGTATTTTTGCATGCAGTTCTCCTCCTTTATAAATTAGAACAGGAAGTCAGGTGTTTGCTCCTTTGGTCCCAGACAGGTTGGTTTGTAGTGTGGCCACCACTGGATTGGTTAACATATGACAGTTGGTTTAGGAGCTAGGGCAGCTTTTTTTTAGCAGTTCCTGTACACCTAAGCATAATTATCATGGAGTGGAAAAATTGAATATTCAAAGATCTTTGTTTTTATTTTCCAGATTTTAATATTACTGTTTTCCATTATAAGAAAGAGATTCTGGGACTATGGTCGTGTTGCTCTGGTGTCAGAAGCTGAAAGGTAAAAAAGATATGCAATCAGACGGATTTGTTGAAACCGTTTGGGGAATGTGGAAGTAGGTGCAGTAAATAGGGCTTAAATTTAGTGCATTTGTGTCAATTAGATATATTCGTAATCATATGCACATATTTGTTAAAAACGTCCTCACGCTGCTTTGTGTGGAAAAACACCCCACTCACAGTTACTCTTTATGATTTCAGTAATAAGGTTGTGTGTTTGGCACTGTCATGAATTTCATTCTACGGCTGTGGGTTAAGGAAGTAAAGGTGAGAATATAGGCTGCTTGTCTGCTAACATGTTACATACTTACACATTGATGTTTACAGTATGTTTCTGTGATAGAAGGATATTAACTGTCTTGTTTATCTTGGCTCAAGCCCAGTGTCTTCCTAGAGCTCCCTATGCAGCCTGTGCCATAATAATTCTGAAGGGTTTAAAAATAAAAAAGAAATGTATTGTTGCAGGTTTCTGAAATTTGTCACAGATTCTTAGTAATACTGCAAATGAGCTTTTGATTAGGTTTTTTTTTAAAAAATTATTTCTACAGGATGATGTCTTGGGATGTTTAAAAGCTATCTGTCTTTTTATAAGTGTGTCTATTTATAAAGTGTGTAGACTTCAACAGCGAGCTTCTTCCTGGCATTAGTGGTGTAACAGTTGTGGTAAATTCACAACCAAGCAACAGGAAAGGACTTGAAAAATCGTTTTAGGCGTAATCCATGTACAGTTGTGGAAAGTAGTTGGCGAAGAAAAAAAAAAAAAAGACAGGCAATAACTGAGACCGCTAGCTTGGGCAGCAAGATGCTGTTGGTATAGGCTTCCATGTGGGCTGTAGAGGCCTGCATGGGACAAACAGGTCCTTGAGCAGTCAGGCACCTAGAAGCCTATGTTATTGTTGCTACTGGACCTGAGCCAGCTAGGTCAAAATTATCATAGATATACCTATGAATACACTTTAATCCATTTTAACATGTATTGTCCTGTAATTATGGGCTCATCACCATTGCAACATTTCTTTTTAGCAACAGACTAAAAGCAGGGACTTTGCTATATTTGAGGGCTAGAGTCTCAATGTTTCTAGCCTTGCTACAGGACTGAATTTGTGTGAGGAGATAGACTTGCAGGTAAGGGATTTAATTGTGCAGAGAAATTCTGAGTAGTGGCTGCAAGACAAAGGAAGAAAGGTGGCGGGAAAAGAGGTGATGTTTTGTAATGAGGAATAGCTGAACAGGAAGCTACCTTGCAAATGCGATCCTTGCTAAGCTTCCAAACCTGTGTTGTGTTCTCTTGTGTTGCTGTGGTTTAATATCCCAATAAAACATTGTTTTCTTTCTAGTTCAGTTAAATGCTCTCACGTCAGGAGCTCACACATCCTCCCTTTTCAACATGAGACACAGCAAAAGTTTCTATAATTAAGCATATTCTACAGGATGAAAACCACAGCTTTCATAAGTGAAAAAGTGTTTTTGTACTGCTTCCCTTAGTTACTTCAGAATTATGAAAAGTTGAAATAAATCTGTGGAATCCCATCACCTATTATTAAAGATACTTAAAAGAGTCATTTAATGTGTTTTAGTGAATCAAGATACAACCGATTGTCAACATCTTCATCAGTACCTGAAGATCTTGAATATGATAGGGTGAGTACTCTAGAGTTTTGATATGTTTTTTATTAATGTAAACTATTTAATGGAATGTGGTGTAATTTGCTATTCCACCTAGCCCAATGAACCAGTCATAAAACTGGAAGACTGTCTATATGCAAAAATTAGTAATGTATTGTGGTTTTTACAGAACCGTATGTAATCTCTGTCCATTTCCTGACCTACTATTGCCATATCACAAACCAGTATCTTGTTGTTTTGTTTTGCTTTTTTTTTTTAATTAGGAGGGGGACTATATGTTAGAGTTCCAGAAGGGAGGCAGGGAAGAGAAAAGACTGCTAAATAATTTGTGCTTAAATAACAGTTCGAAAAGTTGATCTTTATAGAACACAGTCTCCCTCGTGAAAATGAGAAGACTGGATGCAAGTGTGAGGCTAGTAATAATGCCATGAGCTCTTAATATTAAAACTGGTTTGGAGTGGAAGATAATTTTTTGGCCAAACCTTTTATCTGGTTCCATCCATGGTCTCTCTGGAGTATTTGAATTCACACACAGCTATCATTTTGTGTTGCAGCTTCAGAATGAACCATGTGAGAGTTGTCCAATGGTTGACAACCTACATTTTAGCATTTTTTATATGTATAAACTATTTATATATTTATTTAGTTTACAAACTAAATAGTTGTGTGAGCATCAAAAGCATACTGGTGTTTGATCAGGATTGCTCTGCTATTTGTGTAGTTTTCTTTATCTTTCTTGAAAACTCTAAAGCAACTTTACCATTGAAACTGTTGAATAAAATGTGTCTCTCTAGCTTGATACTATTTGCTTGGAAGAAGAGGCCTTTTGAGAGACATGATTTTTTTGAACCATACTGGAACATTCAGTGAGATGTGATCTCTGCTGTACAGTTTCATAGGAGGATTTGTAAACCTATACAAGAAGCCTTTCTGTTAATGTAATCACAATGTTGTTTCTAACTACTGTTTAACTGATTAATCTGTATTAGACTCTCACAGACTTACCCTTGAAATTGGAGAGTCTCTGGAAACGGTTTTGGAAAAAATAATCACCTTTTCTGCTCTAAAACAATCCTTTAAAAAAAATTCCTTAGAAGCCTCAATCTTTACTTCTGTTCATTGGAGTTGGGATTTGGACACACCTGTATAAATTTAAGAAGCCCAAGCAATGAATGTGCAAGTAATTAAAAAACCCCTTAAATACTTTTTACTAGGTACTTCATATGTCTGTCTTCAGAGAGTACGTAGAGCATGAGATATTTTTCTGTATGTTCCTAAATTATGATTTCAGAGCAACAAACTGCCAACTTTTTAACTAAAGAGATTGGCTTAACAGAACCGCTTCTCTTCATTGTACAGATTAGAGACTATGTTTTTTGTATGTTAGCTCCTAAAAACTTCCTTCTCTATTTATAGGGGTTTTGTTCTTGGATGACAGCTGCTTTTCGGATGCAGTAAGTGTATGAAACAGAAATAGTGAGCTGTGGTTTGCTTTGCTCTTTTTTTTTTTTCTTTTAATTAAAAAAGGGTGTATGCATTAATATTTTTTTTCCTTGAGTAGGTAGCATTTAATACAAGCAGTGTATTACAGGTGCCTCTGGTGGGATTGGGAAAAAGAATATGAAAACAAGGTCAGCTTATGGGAATACTTCTTCAGGATACAGCCTCTTTCTGCTGGCAGCCCAGGGACTTCCTTGGGACAGTGTGTGAACCTAAATGAATCTATGGCATTTATATGGATTTTGAGCTAATAACTAGGCTCTAGGCTTTTACCCTTCAAAGAGTACTGTGTGGGTTTGAAGCCAGTAGGGCCCCAGGCAGGAAATTGGGTTTCCCTGCAAGGATTTCTGTGGAGAACTGGTGGTCTAGTTGGGGCTGGATTGACTAACTAGGAAAAGCCCATCCACTATTTCTCAGAAACCAGGCACTAGATGTGTGATGTTCGTTCTTTGTATCTCTTGGGGCTTAGTAAATCATGATTTTTAAAAATCAATTTCTGCCTTGGGTACGCTAAAACAAAAAAAGTGTGGGGATTGACCCTGTCTTTCTCCGTTTTTGCCAGTTCAATTCCAAGAACTCAGATTTTAATGTTCTGTCCTGCTAACAATGGATAGATGATGAGAGTTCATTCCAAAGCCTATTAATATCATCTGTTAATTGGATGTCATAAGAGTAAGGTGATTCTGTTGTCATTTTTCTCATGGGGAGCCTTTATGGAGATGAGTGAACGCTGTCACAGTGTGATCTTAAAGTTTGAGAGCTAGGCTTAACACATTGTGACTGTCATAAAGCAGGAGGTCATAGCAAATGACTTTGTCCTCTTTTAGGCTGATAAAAAAGAAGCTGGATTTACATTTGCTTTTCAGATTGCTTGTTTCCATCATAAATTCCCTCATGTTAATTTTTGTACATTGATACTGCACAAGGAAAAAAACACTTTTGGAACTTACCATGTTGAAAACAGATAGGGTTCGATGGAGATGTTACCGGGGAGACTGAGAAATTAATGTATGTTCAAAAACCACCCCCCAAAACCTCCAGGATATTATCTACTGACTGACGATGTGCTTTTCTGTCTATGATACAGCGATGATGAGATTCATGACAGATGTGGTGAAGATGCAATACATTACCTTGCCTTCCAGCGTCACATCATCTGTTTGTTGATTGCTGTCAGCATTTTGTCTGTGTGTGTCATATTGCCTGTCAACCTATCAGGTGATCTACTTGGTAAGAATTTTTTTTATATTCTGAGAAGATTTTTGTGTTTTGTATCATTGCGAAAGCTTTTAGGATTTTTTTATTTTGATAAACTTTGTAAGGTTTTTAGTTGGTTGTGTGTTGTCATCCCCCTACCCCTCTTAGTCTGATGTGTGTGTCATTTTGTGTGAAATTTGTATGAGAGTAGAGGGTTCTTTAAACATCTGGCAAAAACTCTTGTCAGAAACAAGATGAGAGACCTCATGCAAACATAGATGGCTAGACCTAGGAGGCTAGGTTAACTTGACCTATGCCCTCCTAACTGGTGTTTTTTAGGCACTCTTGATGATTTTTGTTATTGGTGATTGCGAGTGGAAACTGTCTTCACAGTTGAGAAATCTTTTTCCAGTGTCCAGTCTGAATCTCTTTTGCTGCAATTTAAGGTCACAGAAGAATAGATTATTCTTCTTTGCAATATCCTTTTAGCTACTTGAGGATTATCAATTCATCTGTGCTTTTTCCTCTTTTTGATAAACCAAACCAGTTAATTCAGTCATTAATGAGACCTGTTTTCTCTTTGGCTGATCATAAAATCGTCAGCCATCCTCTGAACTTTTTTTTATCTAGCTAGACCATCTCCCATTGTTCATTTCTGTCTTGGTTTGCAGCTCAAAACTGGACAAATCTTCTTGCTGAGCCTTTGTCAGTGCTGACTGGACAATGAATTATCTCGTGTTTCTTGCAGTCTAGTCCTGATTATGTGTGCCAGTGTGACACCTACCTCTTTCCATTATTAAGTCACACTCAACAAATACGACATGTGTCTTCTAGTCTGCCATTCAGGTTGCTAATGAGAATACTGGTGGACAGAGCTCTGTTAAATCCTGTTTAAACATTTGTCCATTTTTGATAATGAGCCCTTATAAGACCATTTTATACCTGGCTTTGTATGAGTCTTGTCAATATCTATAGACAATCATGTGTATAAAGTCCTTCATTGTTGATCATCTTGGTGAATTGTGATGCCAAAAAAAAAAAAAAGGCAACAATTCATTCTGCTTCCCCAGGAGCTCTCAAGTGGAATATTTGCTTGTGTGTGTGTTTTTATACCACAACAATTGCATCTTACTTTGTGTAATGACCTTGCTGATCTTTTTCCCTATAATTTATTCTCTTCTATTGTCCTTAATAATGTGGCCTGGTTTTTGTTTTCAAAACAAAAAAAAGTTTTGCTCCTACCTGTATTTTAAAGAGCCTTGTGACTTAGCCCTCATCTGTAATGGAATATGTTGTGCCCATGCCTTTAGTATTGTTTGTTTGTGGAACTGCCATCTGTGACTTCCCTATTATGAGCTCTTTCTTAGCAATTCTCTGTTTAGATTAATATCCGCTTTCTTAAAGACCATTGCTGTTCTTTTTTTATTTGCATTTCTCTTTTTCTATTCTTTCGAAGGACCCTTTATCACTTCAGTCACTGCTTCCTTGCTTTCCATCTCTCTGTTCTCAGCCAACATCCCTAGTTTTACAGAATCAAATCCAACACAACTGGTGCCCTAGTTGCTGTCTTCACCTCCTCTGTAAAGTAGAGCGGTAGATGCTGTTGCCTTTAAAGAACTTACAGAATGTAGTTCCCTCTTCCGGTCTAATTACTACCTGTATATTTATACCAAAATGGATTTTGCAATATGCATCAATTTGTGTATACTGTCCTTCTCTAACTACAATTTGATAGAAGTTGTAGTATCTTGGATACCAATAGATGCTGTCCGTTAATTCAAATGGCAGAGTATGACTGGCCATCTAAAGCAGGAGAACACAGCTTCTGTTTTCCTGCATTAATTTTTGTGATGCTAGGAAATAGAGCTGAAAAACAAATCTGAAGTTTGTGTCTCTCGCCTTCTTCCTTCCCTTCCACCATATGTTGATTTTGTGCATTTGCAGTTTTTTCTGTGATGACTTAACTTGCAATGTGGTTTAACAGTCTATGCTAGAAGATTGTTTAGCTTTCCAGATATGCTTAGCTCTTTTTCCTTTGTGAACATGTACTCAGTTTTCACTTGCACTATAATTTCTTAAAATACTTGACAGTGTAGAAAAACAATGTCATATGTATTTTCTCATTTTTGGCTTTAGTAAGGTCATCAGTACTGTTTTGTCAACACTGAATTAATGCAGTTTAAAAAAAACTGAGATAAGAAATCAGTGAACATGGAGTAAAGATGTGAAGCAAATATGTTCAGATCCCTAAACAATGTTGTTAGTGGATGTGAAGGGAGATTGGAAGGAGCAAGGGAATGGCTGCAAAGATCTAGTATTAAGATTTTTAAAATAATCTATTATTTCTCTTGGTGGGTTGAATGTGGTATAATCCTGTTTCGTGGGGTTTTTTCTTCCAAATTTAAAATGCAATACAGTGTAAAACAGCATTGATTATGATTCTAAATCTCTTTAACAATGAACATGCTCAGCATTAAGAAGTAGTATATCAGCATTTAAGAATAAAAGCTGACTTTCTGATGTTTGCATGTGAATGTTGCACCAGCTAATTATGCTGCCTGATTTTGTTGTTCTTAGATAAAGATCCCTATAGTTTTGGAAGAACTACTATAGTAAACTTACAAACTGGGTGAGTAAATCTTGCCGAGTATTTCTATGCTTATGTCTCTCTCCTGCTGTAGTCTCTAAACACATGAATTGATACTTGCAGTGTGGCTCATGGGGTAGGAATTACTTATTCATGCTTCATCAACTGAAACTGGGATACGTTCTGCTTCAGGCTATGCAGTTGCAGTGCCAATAAGAAATCTGGATTCTTACTTGGCTTCTACTCTCTCAGCTCTTACTTCTTACACCACATGTTTCTCTTGGCTAATGACTGCACATCTAGTGATATTATTTTCAGAAATTTCCACATTAAAAGAAACTATACTTCAGAAGGAAAATAAAGCTGACAGCTTTACTAGAATGTGTAACTTGTATAATTTAAATTCTCTTACGTCAGATTTATGTGTATGCATATCTTTCCCATCTGAGATCACGATTAAAATTGCTTCTATGTGTTTCAAAAACAGTTTGTAAAATAGTTGAGATATAAAACAGAAAAATGGTACAGCTTTGTTACTTGATCAATCCACATCTATCTATGCTACTGTGTCCAACAGAGTTTCTGCAAATGCAATTTTTTTTTAAAACCACGTTATGAATCTTAGTAGCTAGTGGGGATTTTTTTGTTTGGTTGTGTTTTATTATCTGTAAGATAGGTCTCTGAGTTTTCAGGTTAATTGTAATTATTAATGCTCTTCACAAAACTGAAGCATACAGTGTTCACAGAACACAACTTTTGTAAGCTTTGAGGAAGGAGCTATCAAAGCAGCAGAATTTACTCCCTGTATTAGGCTGTTTTTAATTTGAGTAAGGATTGTGTTCAAGGAGAGTTCAGTTAGGCACTCAGCACAGTAACTAATAAGGCCAATAAAAAACATTTTAGCAAATAGCATGGTGTGTGCCATTGGTCATCGGAATGAGAAGGCACAAGCCAAATGCTACCTAAAAATGTCCATGTCATAGAATATCTGCTTTGCAGGTCTGTTACCCATAAAATTTTATGATAAGCAAGTAACCCTAATGGCTGTCCAACGCATCTGCATAGGAGTGACTGACTAAAAAAAAACCTACCTTTTTTCTTGCTTTGTGTTCAATGCGAAGTTCTGATCTGCTCAGCATTTTGATGGCTACTTGTATCAGTTGGACAATTAGTTCTTCCCGTTTCTCATATTCATAACATTTTGTCCGACAGTAATAATCTTCTTTGGCTGCACACGGTTTTTGCTGTTGTTTACCTCATTCTGACTGTTGTCTTCATGAGACATCACATGAAGTATGTCACGTATAAAGAAGAAAACATAGTAAGTTTCTGTATTGGGGTGAAAAAAAAAACCAAACATACAGCATATTTGCAAATGGGTAATGCTAAAAAAGCAAATTGCTGAGATGCCTCCTGCTTGCTAGAATGTGACATAAGCGTGAAGGAATTAACTGAAAGCAAAGCTCCACTGAGTGAATTGTGAAAATGGATGGAGAGAAGGGGGCTGGGGAGGAATTTGTGAAATGTTGATGTAACCTGTTACCAGTGTAGGTGGTGAACGTGATGCTGACTTGAATAGATGCAACTCCCATCAAAATCAAAACTTCCTACCTCTTTTCCCCTCTACAATACAGCTACTTGTGCTGTGTCATTGCCTTCCTCATATTCTTGTTTTCTTTTTTGTGATGTGGTTTCTCAAAATTGGAGCTGCATTTTCTCTTGCAGGTTAAGTGCACGTTGTTTATAACTGGTCTTCCAAAAAATGCAAAAGAAGAGACAATACAAGGCCATTTCATGTGAGTTCCATGCTTGAGTAGTATCACTGGGAACAAGAGACTTAAAATTGTCCTAGTAGTTTTACCTGCCCAAGCAGAAATGGTTTTTGACATTTGCATTGTTTAAAGTTCATGTTATAGTATCCATCTTCTAAAAGCCTATCTTATTCCATAGACAGAATTGAGAAAAGACTGTATTTCAATAAAGTTAGTTAGCTAATCTTAAAATTAGAATCTAAGAAAGTGGCTGTGTTTCCACACTTTCCATTCATGCTCCCACATGGCCTTTACTTGGGAATAGTGCTGCACATCTCATATTAAAGGAGGTTTCAGCAGTTGTCTCTCTGGAAGTCTCCACTCTATGATACCTTGTTCAGAAATGAAATGAGTGATTGAGATGTCAGTCAGACATCAGTGATGCTCTTTGAAACAGTTTCTTCATTGTACTTTCTGTTCCTATTGTTCTCATGTACTGCTTGCTTTTCAGTGCTGCCTACCCAACCTGCACTGTGCTGGAGGTCCAGCTCTGTTATGACGTAGCCAAGCTTATTCATCTCTTCAAAAAAAGGTACTCATTTTTGTAATCTACCCGAGTTTAGCATAATTTTATGAATGCTTTGCCAGTCCTTAATCAACGAATATCAGTAGTACTAAGCTTGCACATGCTAGAAATTAATTCTGCTCTTAAAGTTCTGGTCTGGACTTCAGTTAGATTCAGCTGTGTTTTAAGGTGAGTTGTAGGGTTCAGCTCATTACTTGTAGGTGTGATATGTTGTGTGTTGCATAAGATAAACTTTGACTTGCAGATTATTTATGTATGTATGTATTTAATTATTGTCAGGCAGTGCAAAGTGGAAAACTCAACTATTGAATTAATAACTCTGGGATCCTGCTGCTTTGGCTGGAGGTGCTGGTCACAGGAGAAGAAAGTGTTATATTCTGGACTATACATTGTTTCGGGTTTTTTTTCTTCTGGAACCTCACTACCAGTATAGGCTGCATAATGCTCTTGTGGACTTGAATATAAATTATACTAAGTAGCCAAAATAAGGTATATGAATGTCTTTTGGTGACTGATTAATTTGTTATCAGTCCTTGAGATAACTTTTTCTCATGGGGATTATATTCTTCTTAAGCTTGATGTTGATACTGTTTTACTGCAAAATGTTATGGATGTATTTTTCTGTCCAGAAAACAGGCAGAAAAAAGCCTGACTTACTATGAACACCTGCATCAGAAGTATGGCAAGCGGGTCCAAATCAACCCTAAGCCATGTGGTCAGTTCTGCTGTTGTGAAATGAGAGGATGTGAAAGGGTAAGATATTGTGTTCATTTTCAGTTATGGCTAGGTAGGTTGTTAGGAGAGTAGAGAATAGTTTTTGTGTGACATCTTGTTGAGCTTCAGAAAATTATTTATTCACTTACTGCAGATAGCTCATCCTTCATGTTCTTGCACTGTACAGAAAAGGAATTCCCCCAAACTTTTGAAAAATAATCTTAGAGCAAAAATTGAAGTACAAGAAAAACTTCCTGTTTGTTTGTCTTCACAATTGTGACGTGATTTGTAATTTGTGGAGTAGTATGAGGAAGAGAGACGATGGTTTGTGTAAGATGTATTTCAATGAAGATATTAACCATCTGGTACTTGGATGTAACAGTCATCAATTTCCCAACAGGAGGACGCTGTAGATTATTATACCAAAGTTAGAAATGAACTGATGGAAGAATATTCAAAAGAGGAACAAGCTGTTCATAATAACCCACTGGGAATGGCTTTTGTAACATTTCAAGAGAAATCCATGGCAACCTAGTAAGTTTTGTCTGCTGTTGTCTTTGTTTTCTTTTAACTATAATAGTACAACTGATCTCCTGTTTGTGTTGCTTGTTTGCTTATGTTGGTTCTTCTTCCTTTCTTCTTCACCGTCCTGTGGATTTGGTCTGGTTTGCTTTCCGGTAAGTTTTCCCATAAGTGTGCATTTAGCCTCTATACTTCGAGTGAAGAAAATATCTAAGGGACTAAATGGCTCTGGACATTTACTGGGATAAGGATCCTTTCTCTTCTGCATAGGATCTAGTCCAGCAGTGTTGGTTAATAGTAAGGCTCTTGAATGCTAGTTGAATAGTCTTGAAGACTAATTGGCTCTTGAATATGAGTTACTGATTTCTCCATTTTCTACTGTGCAAATGGTCCAATTACAAAACTATCAGAGTGGGTGTGAATTACACCGCTAGTTAGTCGTCTTAACAGAGCAGTGTCAGTGACTGACCTGGCCATAGGTGATAGATACACTTAATGTATCTCTCTTACTTGTTACTACAGATATATGTGTAGGCCTAATATCAGAAGTTGTTCAGTGCTTGTTACTCAGTCATTTGTAGAGGAAATGCGTGTAGCCTCTCATTTTCTGTTGGCACTTTGTGAGCATCTTTTACTAACACAAAGTGGGTAAAGGGAAGCAGAATAACATTTATATTACAAAAATAACACGTCATGTTTTTTTTATTCTTCATAGCCTCTCTGATTTAAATTATCTGCATTCTTTTGACCTTCAGGTCATGTTAGAGAGCCAGTCTTTCAGGCTTTTTTTTTTTTTTTTTTTCTAAAGAAGTCCAGGGTATGGAATTTTTTACAAGAATTTGAGATGCTGGAGAAAGTTTTGCTTGCTGCTCTTTAATTGAGTAGTGATTGTGTGGTGAAATCTGCACCCCCTCCTAATTTTGTAATGCTACATGCCATATTTAGAGAACCTAGAGCATGAAATAACATTTTAAGATGTGAAACTGAAAAAAGAAATAAGCACTGAAGTTCTTACTCTAGTTGATTTTTCATATACAATTTTGATGGGATAGTCTGTCCTTGGGCATGTGTTTTGAGCTGTACTGCAGGCATCTCTGAGTTGAATAATCAAGAACTGAAAAGATTTTCGTTTGTTTAGCTTGGAATTGATGCGGTGGACTCAGTTCTCTGGAAAATTATAGAGTAGGTTACATGTGAAGCTGAGACTACCATCAGATTAGAAAGTTATTTGATGCCCTTAGTAGGCTGTGGTCCACAGAGCCCTGAAATAGGATGGGAGAAGCAGGAAGCCAGGACTGAGGTTCACAGTGTCAGGTGGTTGTAGAAGCTTGGTTAATGATGGTGCTTGGTAGTATGGCTGGTAGTGCTAAGCTTGCTCTGTATGTATTTTTAAAAATAAACTGTCAAAGTATAACTAACTTTCTTAAATACTTGCTGCTGCAAGATGCTGGCAATTCGACATCACTACTTGAATTCGGGTAAGGTAAAGACTGGGCTTTTGGGAGTTATTTTTGTTTGTTTGGTGTTCATGTGTGTGGTTTTCCATTTTCTCTGTGTTAAGAGCACAACTGAGAAACAAGCATATTCAGGAATTTTAGAGTCTACCTGTCCAAATAAAATATATACTGTTTCCATGCTAGTGTAATAGAGCTTATCTGGAGTGGAACTTCTTTTACACAGTAACATGCACACAGTTGTCTTGTCTTTGAATATATGCCTAGCACTTCTACTGCTGTGTTTTGAGAAATCTTTGAAAGCATTTATTATGGGCATGTTTAAATTTTGTTTAAATACATTGATTGTCAATCAACTCATAGTATTAGAAGATAAAATTAAGTATTTTGATTATTTTAGGAGTTGGTGAAAGAGGGTAATATTTTGAATTGTGAGAATACTAGCACAATAAAATTTTTCTGAGACTTGGTACTCAAGGCAAAATGGCTGGTTTTGATACCACTGTAATGAAATGAGAGTGCAAACTAATACTTTAGCCTGCTTTGATTTGAAAACAGCTGTAATTATGTAAAGAGGTGTTTAGGGAACCAGCTGGCTGTATTTTTTCCAACGGTCTCAGGCTTTGATTTATTTTTTTCTAATTTTTTTTTTTTAAAAAGTCACTGCTGTTGTTCATCTTTGGTAGAAGCACTGAACAACTCAAACCAAGACTGCTTTTTGTTTCCAACTTTGTCAGACCTGTGGTAGTAACTGTTTATATAATGGACATTACATGCATTGTAATGTTACATTGTTGTCTAAGTACTGTCTTGACCTCTGGTTATTAAAAGTAAAAAAACCTTTATTGCTATTCCCAGTCTTTTTCATTATATATGCAGCATTTTCAGGTGTAAAAAAATTGGAAAAATCCTCCTCCTCTTTTTCTTCCTTACAGTATCCTTAAGGACTTCAATGCCTGCAAATGTCAGAGTATTAAGTGTAAAGGAGAACCCCAGCCATCATCCTACAGCAGGGAGCTGTGCATATCAAACTGGGAGGTTACATACGCTCCTTATCCTGAGAATATTTGTTGGTAAGATTCCTGTCTTACATCCATTTATTCATAGTAACGTAAGTTTAGAACGGGGACAAGAGAAGGAGACCGAGGGTGTTTTTTCTTTAACCTAAACTAAGACTTTATGTAGTGTTTGGATGTGGATTATCTGCATCATTTCCATTACTGGTGTTCATCATTGACCTTGGGGAGGCCTCTCAGAGGCTTTGAGCTTTGCCACCCCGAAGTTTTGGTACTGCAGGTACTAGAGGTTATATATGAGGTTATGTGAGGTTAATGCATATCTACCGTTGAGATCTGAGGAAAGCAACTTGGTGTTAGTGCTGAGTGTTCTCCAAGTATATATATTTTTTCTGAGTTGCCACATGACAAGTGTGACTTGATCCACTCTGTGAACTATGATCTGTCTTCTGACTTTTTTTTATTGACCCGGTAAATTTCCCAGACTTTACTCACCGCTTACAGGAGAGTGTCAGAAAATAGAGAAATGCTTTTTGAATTAAACTGTTCCTGTGCTGCCTTCTGTCATGCTTACAGGCTAAAAATGACTAAAAACTTTCCAATTGCTTTGCAAATTACTTAGGGCTGGGCCAGTATAATCCCCTGTTCATATAACAGTAAATTTGTTGTGACATTTACATTGCCCAAACCAAAACTGCAGGTGAGACATAAACATGCACAAGTTACTGTATTTCACCTGTATGTAACTGTTTCTTAAAAAAAAAGTACACTTTTTTCCTAATGATTTTAATAGAAAATTACTTTTAGGGTGATTATGCTATCTATTTCTAATAATTGAGAGGTTTGCTCTAGAACCACAACTCTGCAGTTGAGAATAAAGTACAGAATCTTTAACCATAAAGCAACCAACCATGATTCTTAGTTGTGTCTTTTGCAGCTGTGTTATTTTGCAACATGAACTAAAAATCTCTTGCAAGCTGCTTTCTGAGTAGAGTCAGTTTAATTTGCCTTTTTCATGAAAGGGATCATGCATGCGTGTGTGCTTCGTTTCCTTTTCCGTTCTTTGAGGAAATGATCATTGAGACTAAGGGGGTTGAAACACTTACAAAACTTTTCCAAACATCTTGGAGAGGGAAAGATGGCAGGGTTTTGTTGTTTGGTTTCTGGATTATTTTTTTTTTCCCCTGTTCTTTTTCTTTTCTTCCCTCTCACTTGAAGAAAGTGAGGCACAGGAATTTGCCAAGTTACTTACCTAGGCTCACAAAAAAGAGTTGTCATAACTGGGGATGTTACTGAGCCTCTGTATCCCTGTTTTGTCTTGTTCTAAATTCTTGGCTTTGGTTGGGGTTCAAACCACCCCAATCGTTTTGGGAACCATTTCAGATAACATTTAAGAACTTTACCTGTTTAAGACCTATGGTTGCGGTTCTGATGTGGCAGGGTTTTTTAATTACTTTTTTCAAATCAGTCTCTTGCTAGATTCTGCCTCTGATAGCTATTCTCCTTGCAGAAATTCTCTGTATCTTCTTTCTCTGTTTCTTCTTCCTCTTCTAACTTTGTTCAGTACTTCTATATTAATAAAAAGTGGAAGTGTTTCATCACAAACCTTGACCGCATTAGACATTGTGTTTGTGTTATGGAAGACTAAATATGTTCTTCTGCAAGTGCAGTTTATGTTATCATTCAAGAAAGATTGCACAGTTTTCTTTATCTCTAATAGCAACTGGAGCTTGTCTAGTACTTTGTTATATAACTTTAAGACTATGAAAGCTCAATTTAGAAAAAGCAGTGCCACGTGTTACTTGACAGATAGTATATAATTTTTAATAGCAAATGCTTACTGCTTGGCTTTATGTCCTTTTTTCTTTTTTTTTTTTTCCTCCAGGAAAAATCTTTCAGTGCATGGACTGAAATGGTGGTTTAGATGGGCTTGCATTAATTTGCTGCTTTTTATTGTGCTGTTTTTTCTTACTACTCCTTCCATAATCATCTCAACCATGGACAAGTTCAATGTCACTAAACCTATTCACTACCTTAATGTGAGTATCACCATATGTTTGGATATAGCCGTGTATCAGAATGTTGATAAACTGATACATGTGTGGTAAGACAATGAAATGATGTCTATAAGCTACATTCAGTTGAAATTCTCAGGATTGTTTTACGTAACTGCTGATTAAAAAACATACGTCCAGAATCAGCTCTTCAGTCCTCTTTTGTGCCTTGATAGTAGGCTGAAGTAATTTCATCTGAAATTTTATATTGTTATAAGTGTCTTACTTGTTTGTAGTGAAAATTTGCATTCCGAATTTACATAATTCTAAATCTTATAATCAAAAACCTTTGCCAAAAATGGAATTTCAAGTCCAACTTGTGTTTTGATTTTTATGATGAGATAGGGGAGAAATTCAGATTTTAAACTCTGAAGTAAAATGCCATGGTGTTGTTTTGCTTATTTGACTCAAAAAAGGATGGCATATATATATCTGGTCCTAGTTTGACTGCAGCCAAAGCCTCTTGCAAATTGTTCATTTTAAATACTTCCCCAGGCTAGTGTAAACTACATAAAAAACTGTTTGAGAGACTTCACTCTCGTGGAATTTAATTCCCAATCCTACTCTTGCTTTTTGCCTTGCACACCAGTGCTGAGCACTCCCTCATTTTAAGACTGTATCTGAATATAATTTCCACAGTCCAACCTGCTATAGTTTACAAAAAGCAAAAATTGCAGCCTCTGTTCTACCACAGCTTCACTAAAATGTTTTTAACACTACTTCTTTTTTCCTCCCACTAGAATCCCATTGTCAGCCAGTTTTTCCCAACGCTCTTGCTCTGGTCCTTCTCAGCTTTGCTACCAACAATTGTCTATTACTCAACTTTGCTGGAGTCCCACTGGACAAAGTAAGCAAGATTTTCCTCTGTTTTGGCCTTATCAGCTGAATTACTAAAATAAATGGGAGAAAGGGCTTATCTTTTCATGGAGCTCTTAAATCCACAGACCTCTTGCAGCAAAGAATAGCATGTTCTTGTCTCTTTCTAGTGTTATAACCAACGCTTTGGAGTTTAAGTAATTTGTAGTTAACACAGCAAGTGTAATCTGACCACATGATGTGCTTATGCCCCCCGCCTCTTTCTGTTTAATCGGAAAAAAAATGTATAAGAAGGCTTAGGGGGTGTAGCTTTAACAGGAGCATGGAAAGTGCCTCTGATCCCATAACTAGCTCGCTCTCTGGGAATATAGGAGGTGTGGGTTTGGATCCTCTCCAGGCTGAGAACATCAGAGAACCCCAGAATCTGACTTCAGCAGAAAGTGCTCCAACTGCTAACATGCTACTTATAAAAAGGACATCCATCTTTTTGTTGTTTTGCATGAAAAAAATGGTCTGGATGTAACTCTTGGTGTACAACTCAGTTGCTGTTGGATATTGTTAGTGGTTATCTGAGAAGACCTATGGGACCAAGACCCAGAAGATGTGTTGATGCAAGATTTTCAGATACGATTGGTGCACTACAGAGATGTCAAGCACAGTGATCTGCTAGCGTGGAGAACTCAGCACAGCTTAGTTTGGTGTACCAGATTTCATCCCCAGTTTACCTACAGTCATATCAAAGCATGATACTGCACACTGAATCCCAGCTTTGCTCGGCTTCACTCAGTCTTTGCCATAGTGTCTCTAGCCATTTTTTGTTTGTGTTTTTATGCTAAAGTCAATTTTTTTTGACTTTTTAATTTTTTGTACCATTTGCTTGTAAGACATCGTGTCCAGAAGCTACTGTTTATTCATCAAAGTTGTATGCTTTTCATCAACTTTTTTTGCTTTTTGGTACATGCACTAGACACATGAACTTTGAGCCCTTCTTAATCAACTGAAATAATCAGTGAAATAATAAAGTCACTAGTGATCACAGATCTGATTTCAAGCCTTGGTATAGTTATACTGATATGTCCCGCAGTGCCCAAGGGCTACATGATCCTATAATAAAACCTCTGTGGTTTTAATTGCACTATCAGACACCACCTTCAACAGTCTGAATTGTTTATAG
Organism: Phaethon lepturus; assembly: GCF_000687285.1. Taxonomy (NCBI): domain Eukaryota; kingdom Metazoa; phylum Chordata; class Aves; order Phaethontiformes; family Phaethontidae; genus Phaethon; species Phaethon lepturus. The sequence goes on along the minus strand of NW_010531927.1, from coordinate 43,752 downwards.
CAATTGCTGCACTTTTCTGGCAACAGTGTGTCACTAGATAGATGTTCCTGCTACTGTAGCAGGGGTATAGCATTAGTAGTGTCATGTTCCCAGACTTGGCAAAGACAGTCAAGTAGCTTGTCTAAGTGTCTGGTTTCTTGGTAGTGGTGCCCTTTTACGAACTGCCTAATCCCTCTTGGCTTAACACTTGAGGAGCTGTTTGTTTACAAGGTGTTGTGAGATGCGAGTATCATTGGATGAGACACCAGCTGTGATTATTGCACATCCCCTTGCTTGTGGTGCAGACCTGTAGTGATGCTACAGAGTCTGGGTTAATGTTCAGAAATGTTTGGGGTTTTGCCCAAGAAGATACTGAGAGCCTGCTTAGTCCAAATTAGTGAATATCTCAAAGATGGTTGTTTTTGTGAGTATCTTGTAGCAATGCAATATGGTAGGGGGAAGTCTGATGGGTGTTGACATTCTCTGGGCAAGATCCTTCATGTGTGGAAGTCTTTTTGTATGAGTTTCTTACTCAGTGACTTTTTATGCTGGTAGATCTGCAGAGAACAGAATAATGATGCATAAAGTCTACATATTTTTGATCTTCATGGTACTGATTCTGCCCTCCCTTGGTCTGACCAGGTAAAGAATCATAGTTTAACGCAGTAATGTTTGAGTATTTTTATCTTATGAGACAACTTCTGTTTTCTAGTTGCTAGTTGAGGTACAGTTGATGTACCCCCTCCAGCATGTATGGTTGTATTGTCATTACGCATTAGATTTCAATGCTCATCTTTCATCTGAGGACCTCATAGCCCTTAAAGTTTCCAAAGGCTGGCTTTTCTTTTAGCAAACAAATTTAAGACCTTGTAAGCTCAAAGACTAATGGAAAGTTGCCCGTGCTCACCATCATAGCTGAGAACCCACTTTCCTGACTATGTCTTATACTTCAGTTATAGTAGTGCTTTTCTTTCGACCGTTAGAGTATTTGACTGTTTCCCGGGCTAACCAGGTTACATCTATTTGTGCTATCTATATAATAACTGTTAAAAATGAAACATTAAAACTTTAGTATGAAGTAGATGTTTCTGTTTTGTTTGATTCTGTATCTTTTTTCCTATTTCTATCAATAACTGTGATAAAGCTAAAGTAGTGTTCAGATTATTTGATTAGATTCTCTCTATCCACTATCCTGATCTGAACTACGTAAAAAGAGAAGCAATTTTACACAGTACTGAGCTGTTGGAGACTGAATTGCATTAACCATCTTTCTTTCAGCCTTGATTTTTTTTTCCGTTGGCTGTTTGACAGAGAGTCGTCTGATTCTGCAGTTAGGCTGGAGTAAGTATTAGCAACTCTTTGCTAAAGGAATACTTAGGACTTTGGGGGTTTTTTGCTGTTGACTAACCTTGGTTAGTGTTTATTAAAACTTGCTCGGGGATGGTACCCTGTGGGATGATGTTGAGCTTCTGAATAAGGGGAGGAGAATGCAAGTGATTTTGCTATGAAGAAATCCATACTTTTTTCCTGCTAGCTAATGTATGCAAACATTCAATAAAGAGACAGTTATTTTCCCAAACCGTAGAAATTTTTTTAGAAGACAAGAAGGGACAGGATGATATGATGCAGGTGAGAGGGGACCAGAAAATGTACTGAGGATTGTTGCATATCATGGACAGCGGATCTTCCCAAGGATCACAGTGAGACCAAATAGCTGCAGCAGTTCTCTTTCTGAAATCCATTGACTCTTGATTTTAAGAAACAAGAATGTTTTTACACCAGCATTGCAAACGTGCAGATATTGGTTATTATAAGCTCTTGTGACTGTGGCTGAAGGGAAAGAATAGAATGCAATTATTAGGACACAGTTACGTTTCCAAATGCTGTTTCAAAGTCAGTAACAAGACGACAGGAGTTACTAAACTAGGAGAGACATTCTGTTGCAGTCTTATCTCATCCTGTCTTGGGTTGCTGTTGCAGACATCAAATGATGCTCTTGTCAGCTATGAGCCACCCATCAGACTGCTGTATCTTTTTGTAAACAGTTTATTCCTCATCCAAACTGCAACTCTGCCAGGTTCTTACAGCACAGTGCATTTACTGCATTTATAGCTATGTAGTACTCTTTTTTTCAACAAGGTTATTGGAAGTCTTCTAGCCATTTCTTACGGTGTCCAGTGCTTATCCTTACAGTTAGAGATTTCCAAAGGTGATAGGGATCTATTGTATATATGATATATTTGCTTGTCTGCTTTCCAGTCGGTGTCTGATGTCTTTCCTTGCAGATGTGTCTTTTTGCCTGACCAGGGAGCCTTCTTTGTGAACTATGTGATTGCCTCTGCTTTCATTGGCAATGGGATGGAGCTGCTGCGCCTGCCTGGCCTCATCCTTTACACCATACGCATGATAATGGCCAAGTCTACAGCAGAAAGGAAAAATATTAAACAGGTATTAGAGCCCCTCCTCAGCAAGAGGCAATTAAATGACTGATCATTATCAGAAACAGTGGGAGCCCCTGTCCTTCATACCATGAACTATCATCTGCTGTCATTTCTTTTGGCCTTTGTTTCACTCATCCATGACAGGTTCATATTCCCTTAATTTGCAGCACAGGTAACGGAGAGGTATTTATTCAAGTCAGAGATGGTAAAAAATCAGTACTCAAGCTCTGAACTTAAGGTATTATTCTCTTCGTACCTCCAAGTCAGAGTTTTATGATTTGGATTTGATAGGATTTTATCTTCTAGTCTAAACTTCAGGGTTTTTTTTTAACTCAAATCTCTCTATAGTTAGTTTCTCCTGTCAGCCTGCAGGTGTGTACAACTTTAATCTGAACATACACCGAGCAAAATACATACTTATTGTCTTTATTCCATTTTAAGTGGTGGACTTTCACTTCGAGATGATGTGTTGTCTTGCAGACTGAAATTTCAGGTGTTACAATGGGAACTTAAGCCTGTATACAACTGCCCCTGTTCTTCCTTCTTTTTTTTTCTTTTCTTTTTTGTGAGTGGGTTCCATTTTTAAAAGATTCTTTTAAACATTGGCTTCTGTTAACTGTTGCATATTACCCCTTGCTCTGGTTGAAATGATTTATATTGATTTCTTTATCCCAAGAGGAAAAAGTGGGAATACTGACCACACCAAAGCTTTG
>NW_010531927.1:17061-40588 GCF_000687285.1 Phaethon lepturus | reverse complement strand
TTCCCTACTGGGAAGGCCAACACAAGGAATAGTACAGATTCAATGGAATCTGCAGTGAGATGAAGATTCTGAGTTTGGCACATTTTCTTCCTTGTGGTTTTAAGTCGTTGCTTCTTGTAGATGAAAACAGATTCCCTGAGGAATTACTTTAAGGCTATGAAAGCAGCAGCATATTTTCTTTAAGTACAGATGCTTAAAACGCATAATACTTCATCTCTCTAATTAGGACATTTATGCCTCTTAAGGAAATAACTGATCTCTCATAGGGAGAGAATAAGAGAAGGTGAATTGCTGCTTTAGTGAATCTATTCTGAACTCCTGACACAGTGATAGGATATAACACCCAAAACTCTCATGTTGTTTTTGATCCTAGCAACAAGCATTTGAATATGAATTTGGAGCAATGTATGCCTGGATGCTGTGTGTGTTCACTGTCATCATGGCCTATAGCATTACATGTCCCATCATTGTCCCATTTGGTAAGTTTTCCGATGAGCTGTGGGGCACTGTGTGAGGAAGCTGGGGGTATGTGGGAGGTTTGGAAGGCCCAGTTCTGCATTCTTATTCCAGTTCAAATGCTGATAATCCTTAGGACTTGGATCCAAGATTCCTTCCCTTCTTGTGGGAAAACAAGGCAGAAGACGGTGAATTACTTAGCTCTTGTACTGCCTTTAGAAGTTGAAAGTATTTTTAATGTCTGTTAGATGCTTATTTTATTTCTGTTTGTTATTTGTTGTTATTTATTACAAGTTTGAGTGTATTAGCTCTGGTGGCAGTTTTTAATTGTTAAGCATAGGTGTTTAGTTAGGTTTTGGAATGAGGGAATTATTTTTATCTCTGGGTTTTTGAGGTCTGGGAGAGAAGCAAGCTGCAGAGTGTACCCAGCCCAGAGGTCCACCTTAAGCAGCCAAACTTGAGAGACATTCTGGTCCCCAAATCCTTTAGGCACATTTGAAATAACTTTTGTCCTAAAGTTTGACTGATTTATGTAAAATGAAGCACAAAAATAAGCATGTTGATCCAGTAGCAAGAGACTGGAAAACTACCTGTCCTTTTCACTACTGCAGCTCTTCTATATTGCAAACCATGTATCTAAAATTTCACACCCTGAATGAGAAAAGGGGCTGTGGTCATCACTGTGCTATGGACAGCTGTATGCTCCATGGTCCTGACTGCAGGGATGTGACCTAACAATGTGCTGACTGCTTTGCTGGGACATGGTCTTGGTGAACATAATAGCTGCCCTTTGACTGGAAAAGGAAATGCTCTATACGCCGGTAGATTTGCCAGCTTAGAAAACCAGTTAACTAGGCACAGCTGCCCTGTGGTGTCAGTGGAGCTGCAGTCCTACAGGACCCTAAGAAGGTCTCCAGATCTGAGTCACAGACCTCCTTCTCTAGGATGTTTCTCTTAAGTTGGTTTATCTTTGTCCCATGAACAAAACTTAACATTTCTGCCTTAAGTTGCCTGTATATCTGGCTTTGACTACTTCCTTCTTCCTGTACCAGCCATTAAATCCTGTATGGGTGTGCAAGAAACTTAGCAATCTGTCTAGAACTCATGGACAGTTGTCCATCTTTAGTGTCTGTGACATGATCTATGTCTTATTTGATTGCATCTTTCATTCACAGAGATTCTGGACTGTCATAAAAATTATGTGTAAAGAATCATTTAGCAGCTACAGATATCTCCACTCTGGAAACCTGTTTGTCAGGCATAAGTAGTACTACATCATTTTATATAGTTGGTATTTTCCTTTTCTAATCTAAAATTTGAGAGAGCTAGATACAACATGGCTAGCTAAATTAGCTGTTGTTCAGAACTGGTTTTAATCAACAACCTTATTATTGGGAGAATGTGGTCAATTTTATTGCAACAATGTACTTGGTATTTATTTACATTTCATTTTGTGTGCAGTTGTAAATATCCGAATGTGCTACTGCATACTGGAGCTGTTGCAAATGGCTTTTTGGGGATAAGAAATAGCTGACTTGAAATCCAGTCATGAATCTGTTGAAGGCTGAGTGTGAGACATTAAGCCACTGTTAGACCATTCTTCCTTACCAGTATGGCGGTGGTGGAGTTACTGAGTCTTCCCTGCTGGCTTGGCCTCATGTGCCAGCACTAGGAAGGAGCTCTGGGTTCTCTCTGGGAGCACAACTGGTGCCACAGAGAAGTGTGTGGCGAAGGGGAGGGATGGGGAGACCCCGGGGGGTGTAGGAACATTAGGAGCTGGCTGCTGTCATGCAGCTGTACCCCAATTCATACCTGGGCTGTAGCCACCATTGGTATTTAGATTTTCAGTCACTTGGTTAGTGTAGATCTCCTCACAGAATTTTTATAAAGTCTTCAGCAATCTCTCCTTGGCTTTCCCTTTTTTCTCTCCAGGTTTAATATACATACTCCTGAAGCACATGGTTGACCGTTACAACCTTTACTATGCGTATCTCCCTGCCAAACTGGAGAAGAAGATGCACTTTGCAGCTGTGAATCAGGCCCTTGCAGCTCCAATCCTCTGCCTTTTCTGGCTCTACTTTTTCTCATTTTTGCGGTTAGGTAAGTATTCGCTTTTCCCACCTAGAAGCTGCTTCTACCTCTCTTGCCAACTTATCTGAATTACATGTGAAGTTTCATAGGCTTTGTGGGCTTTTCTTTTTGCTTCCATAGATGGGAAGTCATGGTGGTTACCTGTGGCACTGAATTATACAACATTTGCAGCTTACACAAGCTTGCATACGATAGTCTGATGGAGATGGCTGATAGTTAACTTAAAACTGTTAGCATGGATCTTCATATTTATTCATTTTACAGGAGATTGTGTTCCCTAAAGCTGTAGAGTTTGAATTGGCCAGTTGGGCTGTGGAGTGACAGGCAGTAAAAATCATTAAATAAAACAAAAATCTATTCAGAATTGGCTCTTTCTAGAAAGATGGTGTTTAATGCAGTGCTCTGTAAACACTAAAATGTTTAATTTGCCTGGGTGAATTGGCTACTGCCTCTGTTGTACAGTTGTCATTTAGAAAAAAATGTTTAAAATGTTGGCTACTGCTAGTAAGACCTGTGTTCTACATCATCCGTCAAACTTTACACAGAAGACTGCAGTGAGATGGTGACTCTCCTCCCCATATTGTAATTTAAAAACTCATGTCTTATGTGTAGTTTATTTTAAAAAATAGGGACATTCCGTGTTTTGCCAATACTTGGCATTGATAGTATTGGCTGTGGTGTACTAACAGCTTTGACTTCAGAAAAGGTGGGCGATAGCTTATGGCTTTTTATTTGTAATATAGAAAGAAGCATTTGGCATGGAACAGGGATATGGGTGATGCTAGAAGGAGTTGAGCTTCCCTTTTTGGGAAGGAGGCCCTTGGTATCTAACTGTATTTTGCCCTCTTCTCTGCCTTCACAGCACTGATGACAAATGACTGTGCTTGCATTGTAGTTTTCTAGCATACCAGTAGTAGCAAAGATATTTTTGGCAGACTGTCATCTTAACTTTAGAGATGGCTCCCTGTGGATGTAAGAGGCATTCGGAACCATTGCTTCAGGCTGTCCTTGGGTTTGAGCAGATGTCTCTGCATTACTTGTATGTTTGAGAGCTTGTTTTTTCCCTTGTTTTGAGAGCTCTTTTTGCAACCAACAAATCTGTGTCCTCCAAAATAATAGCAGAATTTCTAACACATGCTTTAGAAAAATCAACTCCAAACATGCAGCAATTGATATGCCTCTAATTCTTATGCAGGAAATCCTGATGCAGTAAAAATTAAATCTAATAATGCTTTCTGGTTCTGCATCTGTGGAAGACCATCATTTGTCATGGAACTTAGTAATAGCAAATACAGACTCTGGATTTGGCTTGGTCAGTATAGAGGATCCTATTTACAGGATGTTGTTCGGTGATTTGTCTGCACAGGACAGTCTTGCCAAGTGTTGTGAGTCTGAGAGGCAGGAACTTGAGATTGTGATTTCATTGCTGCTTCTTGTGCCAAAGAGAAGGAACGAGGGGGAAGAGTGCTCTGCTTCCTTACCTGCAAAATAAATCAGTTGATGGTGTGTAAAGCTTGATTGCTTAGTCGTTGATTTGTATAGTTTGCCTGGTAAGGATATTTCAGTCTGGTTGCCGAGTACAGTGATAATACTCTGTTTTCTCACTCATTATATTAATGTAAGGCTGGAAGGACTTCTATCCCAGTTCTCAGTCAGGATCAAATATCACTTGACTGCAAAAAGAAGGCGATCGGCTGTACTGGTGTCACCTATTTCCTTCTCAGTTGCTGTTTTCTTCCTCAGCCCTCACGCCATCCATCATACACCAAAAGCACTGGTGGGCCTCTCACAACAGAGGAGGTGATGGTACTATCTGCAGTTCAGCCCCTGTCTCCTGGGATAGACACTTAAGTCCCACGTTCTCTAGAGCTGTTGGCAGGGAGGAGTGCTGAGGACACAGTGCAGGGAAAACTGATCTTTGGAGATTTCTTTTTCCCTGATCTTTGCTGTTTGCCTTGTGGTTTACACCATGCATTGGTTGTGGTGCAGGCATGCCTCACCAGCTGTTAAATACTGATGTATTACACTTATAAAAACAACCTTTTCTAAAGGACACTCCAGAATACCTATAGGGAGGTTTATTCCTCTTCCCTTTTTGGTTTGAATTGTGACATGTTTATGGTTTGGAGTTTTTTTGTGTGTGTGTGTGTGTGTGTGTATGTTTTTGTTTGTTTCTACCCTCATGGACAGACCTGCACAGGGTTTATATAACCTGCTAAAAAGTAAAACTTGTCTATTCTGTGCCACTGCATGTGCTGGGGTTACCACAAAATATTTGAATGTTGATGTTGCCTCTTTGACTAAAGAAGCTTGGAAACAGCTAGGTTTTGGGGTTTTTTTTGTGTTTGTTTCATTTTTTCCCCTAATGTCTTATTCAAGTCATCTTTGCTGCAAAATGAGATTAATTCGTTCAGAATATTTCCCCAGTGGACCTAAAGAATAACAAGTCGCTGTAATCATTATAACTTTTTCCATACTAGAGGCTGCTACCATATCCTTTCCTACAGTTCTCTCTCTGAAGAAAAACTTAAATTTCAGCTTAGTTCATATTTACTTGGTTTCTTCTCTGGTTCCTTTTCCTTGGATTCCTCCCAGTTCTATCCCTATTTTATTGCGGTATCCTATGCAGACAAGGCTGCTCAAGTTGAAGGTTCAATAGCACCAAGTTATTTTGTATACCGGTACCAAACTTGCATTTTTTTCTTCCCATGTTTTGTGATAGCATCACACTATTGACTGCTTTCCAGCTTGTAATCATCAGTTGTATTCTGCGGTGCTACAGGCTTGTTATCCCTCTTATCTACATTTCATTTTTTCTTTCAAGTTGTAGCTACTTACAGTTTTCTACATACAATTTCATCTTAATATTTCTTTTTTGGTTGGGTTTTTTTGTCCTTTAAAGAGGGTGGGGTCATCTAATCTATCAAGGTAATCTTGATTTTTTTTTTTTTTTTTCCTATGATGATGTTTTCCTTTGGTTCGTTTGCAAACCATCTAGTTTGGTGCCGTCATCGTATTTAATAAATGGACTCTTACATTTCACAGTTCATTAATGAAAGTATTTTAGAAGTGGGTCTAGAGTAGATGACTGAGAGAGGAGAATCGCTCTGAGTCTTGTTTATCATTCAAGTATTGCAATATTTGGCCTTTAAGGAAGCTGGGGAAATGGCTTGCTCAGCAGTTCTACCAGTCAACAAGCTTTGTGCGTAACGAGGTTCTCCTGTTTGTGGCTGGAAGCGGTGTGCCCAGTCCTCTAAGGGCAAAAAACCCCACAAGGCTTCGGAAAATGGGGAAGATAAAGGTTTGTTTGTTTGTTTGTTTGTTTGTTTTCTTGCTATGTATTTTTATATTGTATTCTCTGGATATTTTTCTAGGCTTTAAAGCACCTACAACCATGTTTACCTTCCTAGTTGTCAACATCACAATTGTTATTTGCTTGGCTTATACTTGTTTTGGCTGTTTCAAGTACCTGAGCCCACTGAACTATAAGGTAAGCAATGGATACCTAACACCTTTCAGCACCTACCTATGTGCTTGATATAGCACCAGCTATTCCTAGTGGGTCGTTTGTGCCTTTCCGCTAGCAACATCTGTCCACAAAGGTTCATTCCGGTAAGATGGCTAGAGAGGGCTGATAGTAGAGGTAGGCTGCTTGGCACAGTGGAAGTCTGCCAGTGTTAGCAGGAACTGAATTTAAGAGGAAAGAGCAGTATGGAAGAAGTATGCAAGAGGATTGCAGGAGAGAGTACCAGCACTGCACAGAAATATCTCTGTGCAGGTTTTTGGGAGCTTGCAATCTCTTTATGTTGTTTTGACTTACCAATTTGATATTGTCTCTTTTCCTTTCCCCACCTGTTACTGCTTACAGATAGAAGACGTGCAAGGTGAAAGAGGACACGACACAGAGGTACCAACCATCCCAACATCTTCTGTAAGAAGTTAAGAGTTACTAATATTCTCTTACGTTTCCTAGAAAAACTTAATTTCTCACCCTTCTTACCAAAGAGCTTGTGTAGGACGTGTTAGTCTGAATGGACTGTGGAACTTCCCATATGCGTGTGGGACCAGAAAGTTCTGCAGCTGGGCTCCTCGGCTCTTCCCAGGTGTTGTTCCAGAAGTACCTTCGGCTGACCTTTTAGGAGTAGTTGAGACATACTACTTCCAGCATCTCTGTACGCTGTGTTCTAGGCCTTACACCTGACAGATCCTCACACCTGGACAGCTGCCAAATGCAGTCAGTTGCCACTGCTTTGTGACTCTGAAAGTTGTGACATGTAGCAGGTCTTACCTGTCATGTCACTAAAAAGGATGTAGGACTGAGGTAGAAATAGTCTACAAGTACAGGTGAGTGTTGCACCAGGAAGCCTCCGTTATGGTGCAAAAGGCCTTAGGTATTAAGGTGAAGAATGGGAAATGGATAAAAAGAAGAGTGGCGAGGGGAAAAATTATCCTGGGTGAATTATCCCAACATTATACTTTGAGAGACTAGTAAAATCCTTGATGCTTGTGATTTCAGATGTACGTCCCACGAGTTTTGCATCCTCATTCTACAGAAAGGACGATGCTTGCCCATAAGGAGCAGCAATCCTATGGCACCATGGACAACACTAGTTCACAGGCAGAAGAAATCATAAACTATTCCACTGGACCTGCAATTATTGAGCAGGCATCGAGAGATTCGCCTTGAATGCCAAGGACTAACACAAGGTGGAGCACTTGGTCCAGGTTTAGGAGAACTAATTCCCCACCACTACCTACTAAGTACTCTGTTTTATTTACATATTCCTGCCTACAGGAGAGGTACAGAAATAATTCATTGTGTGGTCTGCAGCTGTGCTGGGAGATTAAAAAAGCAGATGCCTTGGGACCGATTGTTTTCCAGGCTGTCTACACACATTGTGAAACAAACATGTTGAGCACAGAGATGCTGATCCTCAGGGACTTCACTTACGCTATCTCATCACTTGCCTTATGAAGATAACTTATGCTGCATATAGATAACTGGTCACCAAAGTAAATGCAGCTATTACAGCTGTAACTTATTTATTAAAAATATTTCTTGCCCTTTTTTAATTTAAAAAACAAAAAAACCCTTTAGTATTTATAAACCTCTTGGGTTGTGTTAAATCCTGAGGTAATGTCACTTTTGATGAAAATGCTGTTTGCGTGGGCGCTGAGGATGGTGTGTGGGAGTCTCTCTTGTCACCCAAAGTAGTCAGTGTAGACTTGACCATGTTACTTTTTTTTTTCCTTAAAAGAGATGAGGGAGTTACTGTGCACTTGGGTACTAAAAGTACCAAAGTAAAAAGACTGGTGTAAAGAAGGGAGTGCTTCATCTGCTACTGTTTTTATGTATTTTTTTGGAGGGCATTTAGGTTGTTAGTTTCTGTTCACTATTTTTAAGGGCCTTCTACAATGAAAGTTCACCTGCAACAATAAAGGATATAAACATTTTATCTTTCTTTTAATCTTGGGTCAAAATGACAGATCTCTGGGTTTTCTCTATAGTGCCAATTATATGAGCTGTAAGATACTAAGTTTTTAAATTATGTAGTAGGTGCCAATTTATTCCAAAGTACATTGTGTCAAAGTGTAACTAATAATCACAAAGCAATAAAACACTGAGTTCAGAGAAATTTCAGGCTGTCTTGATTTATTTTTTTTTTCTCTTTGTATATTGAAACAGTTCTTTTTCTAGCCGACTCACAGCATGATCAGTGTCATGAACTGTTCATAAGAATACTGTCACGAGGCTTAGAATGACAGTATGTCCCAGGAGAGATTTGAATACTTTTAAATTTCTTTAGGGCATGAATCTTGGTGACCTTTGGGTAGGAGAAGGTTTTGACCCTCCCAAGCCCTCTGTTTGCTTGTTCATCGTTAAACTGTTGGTTCCTGAATTTGACCTTTTCTAGCATGTCTGTGAAACAGCAACATTTTGAGATTGGAGTACTATTTGTGCCATAAACAAGTGTGTGCAGATGTTCAGTGTCTTGCAGGACTGCCTCCAGCTTCCCCAAATGCTGAGAAGGAGGCCTGCCCTGCTCTGAGAAGGACCCTGCAGAGCTCTGATAACCCTGATGACAAGCCCAGCCTGTTAGTTGAAGGTACGCATAACTCCTCGTTCTTAAAGCAAGTGAGGAGCCTTGTCTAGTGGGGGGGGGCCATGGATTTGTGTCAGACTTCTTTGCAACACTGAAGTAACAGTATAGTTCAGTCAGGGAAGTTCTGTGGGCAGGGAGTGTGTTTTGATTTTGGCAATCATATCACCAGAGGTGGTATGTATGCTGAATATTGTGGGGTTTTTTTAGTGATCGTGGTATTACTAGAGGTGGTATGTACCCTGGATGCAAATTGCCATTTAAGATTGGTATTCAAACCAAGAAAAAAGAAAACCCAACGGACTCCACACTTTTACTTGTCTCCGAGTCTCTCTTACAGATGTGAGGACAGAAGGAGGAGACGGAGCCTGTTGTACTAATTAGATCAGAAGTCAGTGATTGTTCTCATTTCTAGCTCCACACCCCACCTCATACAGGTGTCTGCAGAAGCAGTGGACACTTCTGTGTATACTAATTGAGGAATCGAATAACTCAGCTGCCACGCTTGACCTGTTTACCGTGCTGGCCCTGCAGGATTTTTATGTGCTATGATAGAACTTACTTTTTTGAACAAGAGACTTTCGATATTCACTCTGAGGTCCTATGTGTCATATCAAGGACAAAGACTCTTCTGGTGATTGGATTTCCTTTTTGTGCTTGGAAGGCTGCTGAATCTTGGTAATGACCCTTGCAGCTGGCACGGGTTCAGTATAGACAGGGCTAGCTCTCTGTGAACTTGAATAAACCCACCTCCAGTCATGCCAACGTTCTTCAGATGTAGAATATGCAAAACCTACTAGGTAGTGGAAAGCTGCATCTTGCTAAATAGTCATTGCTGGGTTTGAGGAACCAGTTCATGTATCTGATGGGGAAACCACCTGCATATTTCACTTATGTAGCAGCCATTCGTGTTTGCCACTATACTCTGTTGCAGTTATGCTCATAGGAATGTCTGATATTAGGACATGCACTAGTTTGAGTAAAGGCTGGGATCACCCATTAGTAAATTATCACAAGACCTCCATGCATAGCAACACACAAATTAAAAGCTGGTTTATCAGCTTTGCTATGTTGTGCTTGCTTCCCTGGTAGCTTTTGGGTCTCTCAGAGCTGGAAGTAATTAGGAAACTGCACTGGCTCTAATTCACTCCTTCATGCTGGTGGATATCTCTGAGAGGATAAAATTAGATCAGCAGGAGAAACTCCTTGCATTCCTTGCTGAGCCTTGGAGAAAAGCTGAGGGATGGAAGCCTCAACAAATGTGGATATTGGCTGCGCTGTGTTTGAAATTCATATTTAAAGCCATTGCACATTCTTTACTGTTCTTTTTATAAATCTTTTGGCAGGAAGCCTAAGCAAATGGCCCAGCTGGAGTTACTGATTGTAGCTCCCAGCAGCCATATCTGCTGAGATCCAGCGCCTGCTGCTTGCCTTGCATTGCTCAGTTGGAACAATTCCTCCTCCCCACCTCGCTCCTTGTGAAGTCCTTACTTGCGTTCTAGCAGCCACCACCAGCAGTGCTCCTGTGGAACACGAACCCTGAGCAAGTCTGACACTCAACCATGAATAAGCCCTGCAGTGTGGTCAGTGATGGGATTCTCTGTGGCACAACTGAGGGGACAACCTCGGAAAAGTTGAAGAACTGAGCCCATTTGATAGTTGTACAATTCAGTGCACTTCTGCAAAGACTTCTTTGATTTTCTTCTATAGTTGATTTTCTTCTATACTGAAGAAAATGCTATATTGGTATGCTGAGACTCAAAAAAAACCCCTTGGCCTGTGTAGATACACCTAGCTCTGTGCCAGTTAGAGTTTACTCTGTATGTATGCCTAATCTGGTTTATCTCCTGCCCTATTACAACACATCCTCAACACCTAGATGAAGGTTGCGATTTCTCATTTGCATTAGGTGCACGCGTTAATGCCTTGTTTTCCTTTGGGCTTTTCCCATGTCCTGAGCCAAAAGGAGATCTCTGTGCTGGCTAAGTTTTTACATGCTTCAGCGTAGCACTAGACCATGTTCTCTCCGTCTCTCTACAGAATCCAGTTCCCAGCTCTGCCTACCCACAGATGCTAGCAGCACAACTGAAAGCTTTCTCATGTATGATCTACAGCTGGGTCATCTGGTAGCGTCTGGAAGCCTTCTACTTTGATGCTTTTCAAGAAGGTGGGCTGGACCTAGGAGCAGCAGATGGCATAGTTGTTCTCCTGGCTCGTAGCAAAAGTGAGGTGCACAGGCGAGGAGGGGCCTTTTTCTGTCACTAGCACAAACCCAAGTCCATTGAGTACAAAGAAAAGACACACTTTGATGTCCCTAAACTGCATCAATACAAAGAACTACACACTTTTAAATCCAAATATTGGCCAGGGTCATAACTTTCAAAGGGGACACGTGTCTCGTCGTCTTAAACTGGCCTTGCAAATTCCTCCTCTGTCTAGTCTAAAGACTTCTCGAATGAGTCTCCTTGTCACCTGTCTGTAACAGCTGCAAATGCCTGTTTCAGATATTTCAGAGGTACAGAAGTTGTTCATTCGTTCTGAGGACAGCTGTCTGACAGATCAAAAATAGGAAGGAAAAGACCAAAAGCAGAGACGCTGAAAATTGGGTCATTGTAATGGAACATTCTTCCCTCTAATTTTTTGGTTCCTGTGTTAACTCGTGGCTCTTGCTTTGTATCCAACATCCTATTCCTTAGGCCGTAGCATCTCAGCTGCAGCAAGTGCAACTTCCCAATTTTTTTCTGCTCAAACACAAAGCTCCTGCGTTATCTTCAGTTGTTCGTTGTCAGCAGAATCTGTAAGCATTTGTTGTTTGGAGAGGGAGAGAATGCATATCAAGATCAGCTGTCTTTCTATTGCATGTGCCATAATGAGCTGTTAATTCTTTTGATGAAATAAATAATATGGGCCCATGAATTAACTGTTGCTTCTCCGTACTCAATGTGCCTCCATTACTGATCTCTTCCAACCACGAGCCTGCGGTCTCCAGTAAAGGATGACTCTGGATTCCTGGTTGAAAGCAAACATTTTTGCTTTCCCGGAGGAGGTTTTGTTCCCTTCTGTAGCAGCGTATTTCCTGCCTTCCTAGGTAAGTTCTGGTGTAAAATGTATCTGATCTTCTCACCTTTGAATGGATTGGAAGTCCCGCATCAGGACCAACTTTTAAGGATAGTGAAAAGTAATACTCCATGGTGTTAAGTAAGGATTTCACTAACAATGAGCTAAATATATTTCCAGCTTCAGTTCTGGTTGGAGTTGTGGTTCTGGTTTGGAAATGTCCGTAACAGCCATGATTAGATTTCCTCAAGTCTGGTTAGATTAAGACTGTGTATTTTAAAAAGACCACTTTTTGCTACTCTATTTGACTTCTTGCACGAAAGCTTCTTGTTGTTTGTTTTGTTGGGGTATTTTTTTGTCCCCTCGCCCCGCCATGAGTAGATGAAGATGGTATTGCCTATCAGGGAGAAAATATATTAATTCTGCTGTAACCCTCCTCAGACCTTGATTCACCTGCTGCTAGATAGATGTTCAGAAGGTTCAGTATATTTGTTTGAAGAAGTGTCTAAAACGACCCAAATTCTCTGATTCTTAGTTGTCATCTCTCTAAAATTGGGTTGGCAACATCTATTGATACAAAGTTTGTGGTCTTCAGCAGTGCAGAGCTTCATCCCATCTTATCATTTCCCTATGATGTGATAGATATGGGATACATATGATATAACGCAGATAGCATAGTGTCATTTTAGGGCCTTAAAACACTTTTATCTTCCAGACTCTAAACTGATGTTTGTTTAGGGCTTGAAGTAAAATAGCTTCTTCTGAGAAGTCACAGGACAGCGGTTGCAAGATCTGATAGCCTTGAACCCTCTGTACTAGATCTGTGCGTGATATTCAAGTGGGAACGGGTGGGACTGTAAATAGCCAAGAAGGAGAGAGGGAAATTTTCACATCTGTTTCTAGAATCAGTGGTTAATTATAGTGCTGGTTAGTAGTTAAGGACACTATTCTCAAAAATGATGTTTAAATTAGAGATGTAGAAATCTAATGTATGTCATAAAGCACTCCTAAATAAACTAGGAGCCAGAATTTGTTGCTGTCTCATATTGTCACTGCTGTGTGGTTGTGAAGCTCTGATTTTTATGTAGGGATGCAAAAGGGTGAAAGTTTGTGACAGAAGTTAGTGACTGTTTTTGAAAGGTATCTATCTATTGTGCTTCTCAGATGTTTATTAAAAAAAAAGAATAGTTGCAGTACAGGAGGAAGACTGAGAGCAGAGGGAATGTAAGATGTATTTATTTTTGTACACAGCTCGCATTCCTTCTATATGAAAATCTTGCATGCATTTAGTGGTGTTTTATACTTGGCTTTTCAGATCAATTAGTTTTATTACAGCCTGCTCTCCCGAAACGTAAAGCACAGAGTTGCTTCTTTCAAGTGAAGATGTTCCATGTCAAAACTTATTAATTCTAAAATTTTTTTTCCCCTAAGGCAAATTATCAGTATTTTTTTTCCCCTCCATCTATAGACATAGAGAAATAAAACTGGCAGCTATGTCCATAGAGGAAAATGGAAAAGGAAGTGATTTAAAGAATTGCCAAGTACCCTAATTTGGATGCAGGCATTGAATTTTTTTATGACAGCGTTCTAGCTTTAGAGAATGGAGTAGGCTTTTCTTATTCTTTTATATTTGACATCTGTAACTTCAAATTTGTTCCTAAAATAGGAAGAATTCATTCCCTTCTGAGACCAGAAATCAGAATCTGCTGGGACAAAAAGGGCAGAAATTGCAAAATAAATTGTTTGTGCACCTCTAAAAGGAATCATTTAAGCAATCATTTCTGTTATTTAGCTTGAAAAGGGAAAAGACATAGTGGTGAAGTTAGGAGAATTAATTCTAGCTGTGTTCTGCAATGGCTTCTGCTGCTCAGTTTGTGTGAGATATTACTTAATCCCTCTTTGTCTGTGGTTTCTCTGAAAGATTAAGAATGCCTTCTGATCACTGCAAAAAGCTTTCAGCCACAAAAGACCTGGGGTGATGCAAAAGAAAATTCTATTAGACAAAAATGCAGAGGTGGACCTTAGTTCCCTTAAGACTGTACATGAATTCCTAGAACTTGAGGTTACAAATGTATTTACACAGAAACTCACCCAGCAATGCAGACTTGGTTACAAAAGAGCTTAAGAACTGCTGGAAAATAAAGCTGCTCTTAGACTTTCTCCATTTGGGGAAGTTGAAAGGTTAGTAGGCTCACTCTGAGCAGAGAGGAGATCCTACAAGGCAGTGATGGCCGCAGCCCAAAAGTGAGTGGGACTACTCAGGCTTGGCTGGAGCAGAGCTGCCACCCAAGCTCATGAAATCACGCTGAGCGAGGGATGCCAGGCAGACAACGCGAGAAACATTAGCTGGGCTTCCCCCACTGCGGAGGAAGACATTGACATTGAGCTTATCGGAATACCTCGGAGTGGGACATGTCCTGTGCTCTTGTGCAATGGGCAACCAGGAATGAAGCGACAGCAGGTGGGTCATGTTAAGAAGGATGGGGTATTTACCAGGAAGCCAGTACCAGCAGGACGGGCAAAAGTAGGTTTTGCATTGGATGTGGATACCAGTGGGAGGAATTTTAGAGCTGAGTGTGCAGTTTCTTTTTTCACCGCCCTCCCTGGGCCCAAAGCAGGCGCTTGCAGCTGCTGCTGCGAGGGGCAGACAGCCGGGCTGCTGGCACAGCCGGAGCCCCTGGCTCAGCCTTGGGGGCAGGAGGCTTTGCAGGCAGGATGCCGGGCCCCTTGCAGCTGCTGGGACAGGCAGCATAGGCAAGGCGAAGCGGGTGGTTTCCCTCCTTGCGCCTCTTTCGTGCTGCTGAAAGTCGTGAGTCAGTCTTCACGTACCCTTGCGTTTGTCATGTTGGTACCTTTGACTCGGTAGCTGGGCGGCTGAGTGTAGTTTCATCTCCTCATGTTTCTGTTCACCTTTCCTCAGTACTGTACTCCCTCTGCACTGATCATCTGCAGTGGTTTGAACCATTGCTGCGAAGGGGGATTGTTTTTCATTATCTTTCATCTTTAAGTGAGGGAAACTCATCACTTAAATCCCATGTATGATTTGTGTTATCCTCAAAACCGCAAACATTCAGTTATTAAACACAGGGAAAGCACGAGCGTCCTTAACGTCTTAAAATCCAATCAGGAAGGTATTTTGAAGACTGAAGTTTGGACTACATCTAGCTGTCTAGGGGAAAGAGCTGTCACTCAGCACAGATCTGTCTCCAGAAGACAACTGACAATTGTAATGGGGCTAATTCTTCTAGCAGCATTGGTGAAACACCATCAGGGCTGTCTGGCGCTGCACAGGATATTTCTTCCATGAAAGAAAATTAATCCTAAGCAAGATGGTTTTAGTGTGAGTTATGTTCCTTAAAGTGCTATTACAGCAAGTAAAACAAGTGGCATAATTTCTCAGTGTTTTAAAATAAGCTACCCTGAAATCAATATGGATTTGTTCCTTGTCACTTCCCACAGTATCCAGAAGGATCCTTCCATTCCCCTTTCAGACAAAAATGTATCTTCATTTAATGCATACTATGTATTGCACCTTCTGTAAAACACAATGTACGTTTGATTGACTGTCTTGTACCAATTGATCCCTGCCCCTAAATGATTCTTGCTGACTCGGTGATGATGAATAGTGCCCCTTATGGATCTAGACCTGTGAAGCTAGACTTAACACACTCTACTTTTCACTAAATGGTTTAACTTGCTTTTTCATATGAAAGCGTGATTTCATTTTTTTTCATTCATCATCTTGAGTAATGACCAACTTTTTCATTTAATGTACATGAAGTCTTGTCGTCTTTAGTTGCATAGGATGTCCAAAGGCCGCATAGAGTGGCTTGGATGGTTCAGGACTTTATGGTTTGTAGTTTTA
The DNA here is from genome assembly GCF_000687285.1 of Phaethon lepturus. Classification (NCBI taxonomy): domain Eukaryota; kingdom Metazoa; phylum Chordata; class Aves; order Phaethontiformes; family Phaethontidae; genus Phaethon; species Phaethon lepturus. Next base: position 25,018 of record NW_010531927.1, on the reverse strand, counting down.
GAAATCAGAAGTCAAATTTGGTTGTAGTGGGAGTTAGTTTAGCTGGAGCTGTATGAGAAGGTGATGACCTTACTTGTATTTTTCCATACCAGAAGCAGATACTTTCCAAAGCACTTCAGTCTGGGGGGTCAGCGTGTAAGTTCTGTTTACTTATCAGTGGCATCTTGATGGTTCTGAACCTCTTATCCAGACTCTTCATGGGCTGCAGCTGGCTAATTAAAAAGCAGGCTTCAGGTTAGCTACTTCGGGTTTCAGTGTGGGATAAATGCATGTTTTGGAGCAACTCAGGGAGTGGCTTTTCGGGTGGCAGTTTCTTTGAGCACAGACTTTGGGACAACTTTGGTCCAGAAGTGGAATCTTCACCAAGAAATGCCTCTGGAGCAAAACAAAATGTTTTGAGCATCAGAGCGTCACCGGATTTGGGTTCTCCTGAAGGTCGAAGCTACTATTTCAAAGAGCCTTATTCCTAAGAAACAGCCCAACAGAAGCACCTTTGGCCTTGCTAGAGGAATTTACTGTCTGAACTGCAGGTACTCAGCTGGCTCGCTTAATAAGAGCAACAGAGCAGGGAGCCCTTTCTTACTGCTTATTACTGTTGCAGTAATCTGATAGGCATTAACTTGCGAACAAAATTGTTAAAACTATTTCTGATTATCTGACTTCAGCACTGCTGACTGTAATACTATACCAAATAATGGCCTGTTGGCCAGTAAGAGAGTCTATCAAGCAGAAGTGAGTCTGGATTCACTCAAGATGGTTATCAAATCCAAATCTCAGGCTCGTGGGAGAATTGGTCCCTGCAGGAGGAGATGCAGATACTATCCCTAGCCCACAGACACTTCATTAGTATCAAATCTGGCACTACAGGCAGCAGAGTTGGCTGTGTTTTGCTAAAAACAGATAATTATTTTGAAAAAGGGGAGGGGATATGATGGCAGGCTTTACAGCTGGCATATAGCTGAATTTTCTATTCTTTCACATTGTTGTAGTATTTCACTGAATCCTTGTATCTGAGTATAGATAAGCAGGTGATGAACAACAGCTGCTGCTAGCTGTGGGCTTAATAAGGTTTGGGAAGTGTGACATCAGAATTCAGAACAACCTTTGCTACATAACAAGCCTTTAATTACCATTTTTAAGCTTCTAAAGTCTAGCTACTGTCTGAAAAAGAAAAAAATCTGAACATAAAAGGCATAATCAAACCCATTTTTGTGCTGGATTTAGTGTCTCGGTGCTTATCTTCTACCCCAAGTAAAACTGCCAGTGTGGACAGCTGATGTTTGCAGCAGGCTGAAGCGTGCTTACCTGGCGTGCAGAGCGGGGCGAGAACATGCTGGCTTAGTGCCAGCATTCATTATCACGGTCTCAGTCCACTGAGAAGTGCGAGGCATATTTAAAAATAGAAAGGTCCTGCAGGTGCTTGTTTTTGTGTCCAGCTCTCAGCAGCGACTGAGCCTGGATGAGCTGCTGTAACCGAAGATCGTTCAACAGTGTCCCGATGTGCCTCCTGTCGTCCAGGCTGGGCCCCTTCAAGCAGATCTGCTCCAGAAGGGAGAGAGAAAATGCTTTGAGCCTTCTACTCACATCTGAAATTCTGTTTGGCGGGTATCATATAGCAAACCTCCTTCCCACTTGCTTATCTGTGTTGTGATTGCGCAGTCCCTGGGGAGGTATTCAGTTCTATCAGTATATGGCAGGGCTCCCTAGCACCACAGCAGATGTCTGCATGTGCACTGAAGATGAGAGAGGATAATCTCCAGCTCTGAAATACAAGGCCACACAGGGGATGGAAGGAAGGCAAAAACAAATGTCCAGAGATCAAGATTTGTGCAAGAGGGAGCATAGTGGTGCCTGTGAACAGCTGTTGTTGAAGAGGTGAGCTGACTGCTCCTAAATAAGCAACCTTTTCTTAATACAGGGAACCTGAAACAAGTTTGGGGATGGTCTTCTCTGAGAAGGGTCTATTTTAGACAAAGTGAAGGACTCATATTTTTTTCCCTGTCTATTCAAAACACCCCAGCCTGAACCACACAATATTTTGCATATGAGAAATTTGACTAATAATGAAAGCATTTACAAGTATATGTGGAATTAGTTAGTGCTACTAACCTGGAAGCGGTTCACTGTCTTAAAGAATTCACGTACAGCTTGAAGGTCTAAGGCAGCGCTGCAGCTCAGTCTTGGAGGGAAACCTGAGAGCTACTGTGCCTTCCCCTACTGGCACCCAGGTGCAGAAGCACCGAAGGCAGAGGAAAGGTAGGGAGAGGTCAGAAAAACCCCTCAGAGCTGTGTCACAGCTTGTCTGCCCTAATGATTTTCTGTCATGGCATAGCAGGTGGCTTTGTGCACTAACATTCAAATGTGCCCAGCGGGAGTGCTGACTTGCCTTCTGTGAAACAAACTAGTCCATGTTCTTGAGTCTAAAGCCCTGTGGGATGGAGCAGGGCTCTACTGGGGTGACTTATTTATTTACAGCTTACATTACATTTAATATTGTGAAATAATACTAATCCATGCAAGAGTTAGTGGTGGATTATATTTCCCTGTGCTTATCAGATGTGACTGGAGAAAAAAAACCATGCTGAAATCAGTCATCTGGATACAGTCTGAGAGTGGTTGAAGCTCAACTGCACATAGGAGGGCTTGTTGCTGGCAAAAACATACAGCCCTTCAAACTCAATTTTCTCTGAGCAGTTTGCCTTCAATCTGACCTTTGTAACAGATGCAGTACAGAATCGATAGGTTCTGAATTGATGCTTCTCTGCTGTCACCAAGCAAAAATCACAGTTATTTAAAAATTTAAAAGAAACAGACAGGTATTATTCAAAATTTTAATGCAAGGTTCTTTTAATTTTGAATTAGTCAAATTTTTATTATTATTTAGTAAGAGGTATTTACAATACCCTGCAGAAGCAGTGCAAAGCCACAGTGTCTTGAGCCTCTCCAGGGCTGTGATTTTAGCTAAGAGTACAAATTCAGTGCAGAGGTAGCTTTGGCTCCAATTACTCCCACTCAACCCTTCCTTCTGGTCTGAGCTACACACCTGTGTGTTCCAGCTACTCGGGCTGCCACTCCAAGCTGTGCCTCACATGTTGCTGCCCCAGGAGCCTGGCACAGGGGAGCTGAGCTTCCTTGCAGCCAGGAAGCTGCTTAACAGGCTGGAAGAGAAAGGCAGGCAGCGGTGGCCAGCTGGCTAGTTTAAAGGTACTGTAGACCATCAATGCTGATTAACTGATGCACTCATGCAAATTAGGTCTTGTCTTGCTAGGCTGTTCCCTGTTCTTTATGTGAGGAACCTCACACCTACACCAACTCGCATTTTACTGCTGCCATGAAAAAAAATGCTTTCACAACAATTAAACTGTTGTTAGTTTAAGGTGTATTTTTCAGTTTCAAAGCAAGAAACAGAACAGAATTTATAAGTCTGTGCTTGGGGGAGAAGATAATCAGTTAATCTTCATGCTACTGTCTTAGCCTAGCTGAACAAAAAAAACCCCAAAACAACCCAAAATCAGTAGGTCCCCACAGCAGTATCTCATTAAGAGATACTGCTGCCTTCTCTCACATCTGGTCAAGAATAAGATCTAATTACATGGATTACAGTAGATGTAGTAAGGCCTGTAAATGTGCTAAGCTATAAGCAATTACCCTGCTGTTTGTTAGGGGAGTTATTCTCCTTTCTTTCTCCAAAGTTGCTCTTTCTCTACTTTCCCAACAAACTGCAGAATATCTTCAGCAAGAAGTTCAGGTTCCTCCAAAGCTGCAAAGTGGCCACCTCGAGGCATGAAATGGAAGGAAACAATGTTGGTGTACTTCTTCTGGGCCCAAGCCTGGGGTGTGTGCATGACTTCATTAGGGAAGGAGGCAATGCCGGTAGGTACTTGTACTGTGAGCCTGAGAGAGGAGAGAGAATAATTTTAATCTTTCAAGCATTTAACTCTGCAAGAAGTGGAAAGTCCCAAGGAAATGTTGTTCTTAAGCATTTAGGCACACTGTTGTTAGGCAATTAAAATTTGACTTCCAGATCCTAAATTTGAAGACTAAACACCACTCCCAGTCCTAGGAAAATAAAATAAAATTTTTGCATACGTTGACATTAAGGCAATTTTGCAAGGATACAGGGCATGAGAGTTAGAAGCATGGAAATTGAGAAGAAAGCCCTAGGAGGTGGTAAGTATCGAGTTTCCTCATGGTGCACTCCGGGCTCAAGAGTCATGTTTTGAGGAGAAAACACACAATTTGACAAGGGCAGGAGAGAGAGATTTAGAGCGAAGATAACTAGAACATGCTGAGCCTGGCAGGACAACTGGAGGGGAGGCAAGGGAAGAATTACCTTGAACTGCTGCAAAGGGGGAGGAAAGGGGAGGAATAATAGCAAGTAAACCTAGGCTAGTTCAGAGGAAACATTTCTGAACATGAGACCTCACCCTGTAACGTAGCTCCTGCTTTTAACGGGCACAAACACACTCTGCAGAACATTTTGCACGTTCATAAGTATAGGGAAGCAACTGGATTTGAGGGGAAAACTAATCTTAGACAGTGGAATGATCCACACATGTTACAAACAGAGCAACATTCTGGGTTTAAATATCCCATACCCATAAGCTGCATTGTCAGAAGAGACAGACTTTTAAACTTGGATACAAAAATTGTTGGGCACATAGCCACTGGAAGCCTGAAAACAGGGTGCCTAATTTTACATAGGACTTTGAGACTCTTTCCTCTAAGCACATAGAAGCTCATATAGCTCATTTCATGTAGGCAGAACCAGAGCAAGATACTACCCACAGTGTAGCCACAAACAGCTTCAAGAACTGAGTCAGCTTCCTGGGAGCATCATTTCACAGCTAAATAAATACCATAGCAGTGAGCTGTGGTTGCAAATACCTCAGGGCAGGTTTAAGCCTTCACTAATACTCAGGCTGACACAAGTATATGCAACCAAGCTGCTCTCTCAAGCATCTGTGCAGCAGAAACATCAGTCTTAATGACTTTCAAATTATGTAGTTTGTGAGTATACTGAAGCTGCTTCCAAAGGTAGGACTTAAATCTTTTGCAGAAATAGGCAAACTGCATCCAGGAAACTAGTAGAACTACAAAAGAAAAACTATAAACAAAACCAACTGTATGACTCAATCATGGCTAATTTAGTAACTGAAGTAAAATCTAGAAGTGCTTGCAGGTGCTTTTCCCTAGTTGGATACACCATGAATGGGAGGTCCTCAAACAGTGCCTCCTGTCAGATCTCCTTCCTGATGGTTCAGGATTCTCACCCAGTTACTGTGTTTTCCAAGCACAACACAGTACATCAACCAACAGACCTGTCCTGCAGAGGACCACTGTGATACAGCATTGCTTTTCCTCAGCATTCAGAAACTTGCAGCAGCTATAAGACATAAGCAACCTGTCTGCAACCATAAAATTAAGTTCAGGGCAAAATATTTAAAAAAAACCCCACACACTTACCTTTCATGTTTCTGTGTGCCTATCCCCTTCTGCAAATTTTCTTTGTAGAAACGCATGGAGGAGACTATACATCCTGACACCCAGTAGATCATGATATTGGTGAGCAGATCGTCCAAGTTAAACTTCCTGAACAGGTAAGCCCAGAGATTGCTTAGTTAGAACTGAATACTACTTTGCATTACTTTAGCAGGGACTTTGGTTTGGTTGTAATTAACAAATGTCACAGGAAAAAATAGTTAACTTGGTTAGGAAGAGAGTTGAGAGGTGAAGTGTGCTACTCCCCCGCTGTCTGTCAGTAATCAATTAAGCACGTTAGAGCCTGTTGGACACAACGTTTTAGCTCCTACATGGAAGGCAGACTCCAACAAGGACCTTATGCTCCAGCATAGGTGTCTATACTGTCCATAGGCTGGGAGGATAGGAGCCGAAAAGCACATGGAACAGCTTGTGCCATTTATTATTCATAATGTGAAATGCTTCCATGAACCTTCAGCAGAGCCATCGCAGCAGCAGGTGCTATAAACGGCGCACGCTTTCTATGAAATTAGTAGCTGTATGCAGTGCAAGCATTCTGTTCAAATCTATTGTCACTGGACCTTTTTGTAACATGCCCCTTCGCTCCATTCTTACCAGGTGCCTCAGCAATTTTCAAAGGGGACTTCATCTCAGATTTCTGCCACACACTAAGAATGATCCTTTACTAGCAAATGGTAGGTAGACAAATGATCAATCTAAAGCACATTCATAGAGACTTTATTAGTATTAAAATGAAACAGGAGTTCTGTTTCCCAGCATTGTTTTCTGTCCTCATGAGATTCTTCCACTTCAGTCAGTTTTTAATACCCAGAAGTTAGAGGGTGTATCTGCTTTCTAGGAGATCAAAGTGGGGAGGGAGGCCATCAGCCTGCATGGCCTATTTGCTGCTTTGCGTGCTGTAGCACAGCACTGCACCATTTGTCGAGATGTGACACGAATCAATTCAGGCAAAATTCTTCAGCCATGACTCTGGGCTTGGTCATCTCATCCAAAATGGCATCAGAGGAAACGCTTACCTCTCTAGGCCTCCATCCTCTAAGTTATGGAATTCCACATCAGTCCATGTAGAAAACTTCTCCAAGAGGTATGCAGCCAGTCCTACAGGAGAGTCATTCAAACCACAGCCTGAAAAGGAGGAGGAAAGTTTAACTACAATTGCAATATCCTGCTACTGAACTTGGACTTATACAAGCAGCCCATTATAATGCAGGGTAGATGACTTTACAAAGCTGTTCCAGCAGCTCTGTTCTTAAATAAATAAATGAAATAGTAGAACGAGTTGGAGCCACTTATTGTTGAATCATAAACCGATAGTATCTGCAAACCAACAGGCTCCGCATTAGCTCACACTGTATGTTTTTGAACTGATGTCACAGTATTGGATTTCTGCTTTTTTTTTTATTTCTTGTAAGCTAATAAGATTAAGCTCTATGTGCCAAGTAGGGTTTGCTTCCATTAATCTGGAAGTTGTCATGTATTAAACAGCATTACAGGGCCAAACCCCACAGGCCTACACATGACCAGGAGAATGTGCACCATTATCTAACAGCAAAACCATTTTAAGGATTATGAGAAAGTAATTAAGCAAGAGCAAGGCTTTACTTAAAGGTCCATCTTCTGAATTAGCAATAGCCAACTACCTTCATGTAGAACAAGGCTTAACGTACTTTTTATAGTTTGTTTTGCTTGGACACAAAAAGCATACCTGCATATACATCCTAGGGCTGTGAAATGCAGGGACCATAAACTGTCCCAGCTGCTCAGAGAAACCTTAGAAAAAGTTTTTCCTGAGGAACAGCAATATATTTGAACTTCCACTCATGCAACCCAACCTTCCTGAAATATGCCTAACACTACAGCTAGGACAATTTCATTAGTAATTGCTATTAAAACACAATAGTAGAGTTTCAGTTATCAAACAACTAATGTAACTGAAATACCAAGCGTTTGAAAAAGTTACACTGAGCATGCTTTACAGATCTGCAGAATTAGACAAGCAATAGCCTGTTCTCATATACTTACTGCCAGCAAAGAAGAGTACGTCAGTTTACACACAGGAAAAATTGACATTGATCCTAACAGTACTTTGAATACAGGCGCTGCCTATTTCCATCAGTTGAAAATGAACCCACACTCCATGCGGCTTTCCCAAAGAGTAAGTGTAAAATCAAATTCATGCAAGCCAGTCTGATCAAAAGCCAGCTCTGAAGCAATCAAGACTACAGTATTAGCAAGCATAGTGTATACATATATCTATCTATCAAGAGCCAGAGACAACTTCCTTGCTTAGGACAGCTTGCAGGGTAGCCCTCCACCACCAGCAGTCTCAGGCGGTGGTAGCCTCAGTCTCAGACTGTGGTGGCTTCCATGGCTGTGCTTCTTCCAGCTACCTTACGCTCCCTTCTTCAGAATGTTTTTCTCCCTATGGGAACCTGCCATCTGCCATGCTTCTTCC
>NW_010531927.1:0-17030 GCF_000687285.1 Phaethon lepturus | reverse complement strand
CAGGAATGCTCCTGCTCCAGCTCCCAAAACATGAACTGGCTGCTGGTTCCCAGTCTGCGCAGTCCGCTCTGACAGACCACGTTACTGGCAGAGACAAGAATCAGCCAGAAAACCACAGCAGAAGGAACCTGGCCAGGCATCTTTCAGCTACCAGCTTCCCCATCTTTTCTTAAAACACAAGAAGAATGAGACACGAGTAGTTTTTAGAAACCACAACTCAAAAGGAAGCAAAATTATTTAAAATCCCTAAAATTATCATTTTGCCTACACATTGTAAGACTATACCTGCTTCTGTAGATAGCTTATGGAAAACCATTAAGAAATAGATGCCTTAGATACATTTTTAATAAAATCCATGAGTGAATTGCTCCGGCACTACAAAAAATTAAAAAATATATTCAGTATTCTTGACTGTCGTCCAATTCAGTTGCAAAACATGTTTTTAAAATAGAAACTATACTTAATACTCAGATACTTAAAGTAGTTAAACAATCTGAGTGACTAGCTCATCTAGAAAGAACATTCATAGGTAAACTTTTTTTTTCCTTGAAAGTCTGCAAAAGATTCAGAACAATGAATGTAAACAAAATTTTATTTTACTTTTCAGGTATTACTCATCCCTATAAATAAGCTACACTCTGTGCCGAGACAGCTAAAAGCTTCTTGTACTTTACATTATTTGAATGTGATCCATTCTCTGCGAAGAAACTATCTTTTGCTCTCAGCATAGCTGCATTTGAAATCGAATTACAGTCCCCAGTGATAGCAGAAGTGGAAAAGTATTAAATAAACTATTTATGAAAACTGAAAATTAGGTCAGTGGCACTTAAGAGCATGTTCAAAGTTGATGTGCAGATTTACCACTTCTGCATGCAAAAGTGAATGTAACGCTATATACCTGTATGTAAGCTTTTCTGTCTTGGATACAGAAAAAGGAGCCCACCTTTAAAACCTCTAACCTTCCTACTTCGATTTCCCTGAACAAAACCCTAATTTTCTGCATATTTTAGGCAGTACGCTTTGTTTCTATAAAAGTACAACTAAACCGAACAGACTAAATATTCTGAGCTCAAAAGGTTTTTTTGTTTGTTTGTTTTACCAACAGTATCAGGCTTTGTAGCCTGTATGTGAGCATAGCCAGACTCCAGCAGCATCCTGCAGAGCCCTTTTTTCAAGAAGGGAAACATCCGCCTAACATCTTCATCCTGGAAACCGAAGAGCCCTGGAAGATAGCGGCCCAGCAGAATGGACAGCAGGTGAATGAATCCCATGTTCGTAACCGAGACTAGATTTAAATGGAGACCTTTCACACGGCTAAAAAGAAAAACAAGAAAAAGCCCTCATAAATTAACAAAAATAAAACGTGATTCAAAGTTGTTACATTTAAACTGTTACTAACAGAAATGAACATACTTAAATTCTGACCTGCTGATTATATCATGACCTTAGCTGTACTTTGCAGTGTGGCTTTTCACACAAAAATGACAAGTCAAAGGGGCAACCATCAGTAATCGGCGCACACTCTTAGGCACTAAGCCACAAATCCTCCTTTTGTTACAAGTACTCACCCCCCCCAGCGGGGCCATTACAAAACTACTGCACAATTGTTTGAAAGAACAGGTATCTAAGTACGAACTGAGGTATGCGATGTCGCATCACTGCTTAACACTGAGCACCGGAGGGAGAAGCTAGACAGTACTCCTATGGAGGACTTGGACAGGAAGTCTCACGTGCACAAGAAGTATTCAATGAACAGAACAGCTTTGCAGGCTAACCATGCAGCACTGCACTGAAGGGGTACTCACCTGGGAGCTATCTGGGCCAGATTGGTGCAGATGAGCCAGCCCCAGTCACCACCTTGTGCGTAGAACTCACTGAATCCCAGTCTGAGCATCAATTCATAAAAAATAGAAGCAGCACTTACAGAATTAAAGTCTGCATTAAAAACAAAACAAAAAAACACAACACTGTTGCATTAATTCCAGATACACTTTTGACTGTGCAGCATTTATTCTCCCCGTAAAGGCAACATTTAAGTTCCTAAAAAGCTGTAAGGTCTAGAGAGCAACAGAAACTGTGAGGTGAAAGTCCAGCCTTCACCGCAGACCTGTGTTCTCCTAACTCCACCAGCTGCCCATGCACTTGCCCCACTGAGGGGTTGCCAGACTCCCTTTAAACTGAAGTGATACTCCAGCTGAGCCCTGTCAGAGGCACTGAGCGTTGCCTAGGGAATGCATTTCCATTTTGTCTACTGTAAGCACAGTCTCATCTTAATGGTAGTTGGAATCTTTTAAGTTTCCACTAGTAATGTACTTCACTCCACTCCACTAAACACTGACCACATAAATCATAACCAGGGAAGTAGAGAAAAGCAAAACCAACCTTCCCCACATCATTCACTCGGTATCACTTGAAATACTACCTTGCTCCAATTTCTTGCACCTTGTGCTGGTATAATTCAGAGCACAGGCTGAACAAGCAAGTATTTGGCTGCAATCTACCATGTAGATACATGAATTGATTTGTTTCAACTGTTGCTTCTCACCTACCTGTATAATGCTGTTGAATATGGATTCAAAACACCCAAAAGGAACAATAACAAATTAAGTTTACACTTCCTGCTCACCCACACATGATTCATTGACTCAATTACAATTCAGGAGTTGTCACTTCATAACTTTTTATAGTCCTTTAAATTATCTACACATTGCTCCTGAAACTAATTAATGGCGTCACCTGAAGTCACACTCATATCTCCCTCTTCCCACATGATATACAGGATCTTTATTTCTACACTGGAAAAACATGAAGAGCCAGGCGTTACTGTTCTGCTAACGGGGGCTCTCTCGCTGTGAGCCTAGACTTTTGTTAGTTCAGCTTCTTCTCAAACATCGTACCTTTTTTGTGGGGTGCTTCTGAGAAACCATAACCAGGGATAGATGGGCAAATGACTTCAAAAGTGTGTTCATCACTGAGGCCATGGCTTGCAGGATCCGTCAGGAGAGGGATAATTTTGTAAAACTCATAAAATGAGCCAGGCCAGCCATGAACCATTAGTAATGGCTTTGCAGACTGGCCTTCACGCAAACAAGGAGGCTTTACGTGAACAAAATGGATATCAATGCCTGTAAAAATAAAATAATTAATTAACATGCACAAATTTACCGTGACACTGAAACTAATCACTGAACAAATTATGAATAAGGCTTTTCTGAAGTTCTTTTTTGGTGAGCATGCAAACACACTGCACTTCTCTGGATCCATTTATCCAATGGACAATTAAGCATCACAGCAGCCAAATGAGGTTGGCATACTTCTGTTTTAAAATAAATTGGCAAATTATGACATAGAAGCGAAGCAATCTACTAACGGTAACACAGTGACTCACACAGCTTAAAGGCAGAAAAGACAATTCCATCATTTAGTCCAAGTGCCCTTAAATTTTACCCAAAGGTGTCTATATGGCACCAGATAGGCTTCAGCCAGCCACAGATTTTTTCCTCCTGAAAGGCATACAATTGCAGCTTGAAGGCATCAAGAGAGAGGGAATCCATCACAACCAGCAGCTGTTTGTTTGGGGGCGTTAATCACTTCCCTTGTTTCCCGAGTGCCTTACTTTCCATTTGAACATGTCTGGCTTCTGTCTCCAGCCATTGATCTTAATGTTGCAGCAAAAGGAATTTAAAAAGCCTTCAGTGAGCAATCTGTCTGTTAAGGCCTCCTGTAATCAAGTAACATCTTAACTGCTGATAAACCAATCATGCCGAATCAAGGACTTGAAAAAATGCCTTACTGCGAGTTAGCTGTAGTTCTTTTGTACCTTTTGTCCAAAGCTTTCAGTATCTCTGAGTAAACCAAAATAGGAATCTATGTTCTAGTACCAGTCTCCTCATTGTTAAGTAAAAAGGTAAAAATTGCAGTCCTATTTCCTTTGCGATCCTTGCAATAGCTAAGCAGTAGGCTTCACACAGCACTGCACTAGTTACTTCAGGTGAACTGCTTTTCCTCAAACCCATTCAGGGCTTTGCTTTCCAGGAAATAATACTTAGCTCTTAGTAGAGCCTGAATGCCGCATTTCTTGATGTATTTAGCACATTTTACATCAACTCCAGTTCACCAGCAATCCCCCTCTCTTTCACTGACTGAGATTTCCCCATCCTTGACAATTCTGTAGATTTCTGTATTCTCTGAAGTGATGACAGAAGCTAGGAATCTGATACACGGCATGTTTGATCTGTCTTTTCATAGCTCACCTCTGTAATCATTCTTAACAGTGAAATTTCTCTTCCTATTGCTATATATAGCGCATTGTCCTTAGCTTCTTTTCCCTTTCTTGTCTCAGAAGATACTTTTTTTCTTTAAGGGGAGACTCTTTGCATTTATCTTTATCGGCACTAACCATGCTGTATACGTATCTTTATGTTCTAACCACTAGGTAACAATCATTTTTTGTCCCAAATCTATTTGAAATATTATGGAGAACTCCCCCATTTGAAATAACATACACAAAAAAAAAACATAAGAGCATAATCGCAAGTTTGAATTCTGCTATCATGTGAGAAAAGTGCCTGCTGTGCTCTCAATCTACAACTGTACCCCCAAATGACCCAAGCCCAACCCTTATTCAAGGATTTAAAATGTCCAGTTTGACCAAGCTCCAGCACCAGCAGACCTCAGCTGAATGGTCTCTTTCAAAAGGTGTCTGTGCTTTCAATGAAAAGACAAACCACTCGCTCACACCTGGCAGCGCATCAACCCCCAGGGAAAGGCATTCTGTGTTTCTAGGCCTGCAAATGCTTGAAATGGCACAGCAGAGCACATCTGCCCTGCCAAGCAGGGACAACCTGGACAGCCAGCACGCCCAGCTGAGGAGGGCCGCCAGACTGATGGCATCATCATGACAGCAGCAGCTGGGGAACTACATGGAGCAAGAGGAGGCATCTGCGGGTACTTTTGCGTGCAAGTCAGGGAACATGTGTACATCTTAACATCCAGTTCTGCTTCCAAATGCCTGTGCTTGGCTCCTGTTAACACCAGCTGACAACCCATCCATGCACAAGGGAATTCCATTTGTCATTCCTTGTCCTAAAGGCTTCAGTTACGATGAATGAGTTTCTTGCTGCTCCAGCAGCCGTGCCAATGATCCATGCCATGGCAGCCAGGAAGGCCCATGTGACACAAACACAGCATTCTTACCACTGAGGTGCCTTGTAAACAACATTATGTATTACTGTTTATTTTTTAAGTGAAAAGGCCACACACCTTGAATCTTGGTTTTGAATTGTGGGTACTTGTTGAGAACTTCAACTTGTTTCTTCCAATTGAACTGGTTTTTCCAGTAGGAGACAACCTTCCTGAGATACACCGAGTTAGTCCCATAATGGAAGCAACTGTTCTCCAGCGGCTCAGTGAATCGGGCCTGGTCAAGTCTCCTAAACAAGTCCTGTAGGGAACAAGCAAGAAGAGACATTACAAACACTTGTGTCTGCCATTTTGCGCAGTACTGTGCATGGTTTCTAGTTATTCCCAAGGGAAATGAGAACAACAATGAAAATAACATCTCTAATGACACCTGCACGTTTTGCTGACGCTCCATCAGCTGTTCCAATTCTTTTTCTCCTCCAGATGGCCTCCTTCCTCTTCCATTTACAGCTGTTCTTAACACTTTCTCCCTCCTTGTTTTGCAGAGCTGGCTAACCTGTTTGCCCGGCTGATAACCACAGAGGACAATACGCTCCTCTGACAACACTGTGGCTTCACAGGTTAAGTCTTGTTGCCTTTCCACGGTATTTTGTTCCTCAGGTTACCTGTGAGCCCAACCTCATAATCAATGCATGGATCTGGCCCAAACCTTTCGCTCTCCTTCCCAAACCAAGGGACTGGATGTCTTCACTGGGAAACACTCTGACGGATTTTGGACAGCCACAAAGTTGGTGACACTAGACTGGAGTGAAAGTTTCTCAATCTAGAATAACAAATCAAGGTTACAGGGGATGCTGATGATACTGCAAAATCAGTCTAAAAAAATCACTCAGCAGGGAAGGACAGCCAAGAGCCCCTTCCTACTACAAACAGAACCACAGAATAGTTGAGGGTGGAAGGCAGGTCTAGAAATCTAATCCTGCTCAGACCTCTGTGGGCTTTACAGAGTAGGTTTATTTACCAGCAATCTTGCAACAGCCAGCTGAGAACAAAATTGTATAGCAGGATGTGAAGTCTGCCTACCCATACCTGTCTTCTGAAGTACTGAAAAATCCCTTCCCCCAAGTCCTGGGCATCATTGCTCACTCTCATAAAGGTAACTATTGGTTCGATTTAAAAATGACTTCCGGACAAGTTCTGCATTTATTTGGCCATTTCATACTTCTCTGTCCCCAGTACTGAGATTTGCTTACGCTCAGCTCTTCTTCTGTAGTTTCCACCTTGAATGGCCGAACAGTTGCGTCTTCTTCAGTGTCAGGCTTTTGTCCCTTGCCCCACCATCCCTCTTTGAAAGGTAATGTCTCTTCTTTCTTCTTGGAAAGTAAGAAGTAGACTATGACTGTCCCCAGAACCAGGAATACTTCAAGTAGCATAATGCCTGCAAGAGAAGACAGAACTCTGGTAAGCCCAGTCAGATAGTTCAGAGACATAAAACTTACTTTGTAAAGAATATAGAGGTTTACTTGCTGCTTAAGATAGGATTTGATCTACACGATGTTCTGTCACTCAGAGAACATCAACACTTTTGTAAAGTTCCAGATATAAGATGTTTTAACCTACACAACTCAAATAGGGAGGAATTAAGTGTTTTACATGAAAGACATTTAGTAAAAACAGAATTCAAAGCAAGTCAAGAGACCACATGGGCTTGGTAACTAAATAGTCCTCTGATTAAACATGCCACGTTGGCTTCCTCGGTGGCCACTGATTGCTGCTAATCTTCAACAGTAAAGGAGGTGACTGTGGATATAATTCAAGTTTAATGCTTTTCCTTTTCCCACAAATTCCAAAGCAGAGCATCTCTTAAGTAAGGCTCAGGCATCTATTGTTACAGATTTAGAAGGAAAAACAAAAACAGGATGTATACAGAGAATAAAAAGTGAAGAGCATGAGGGCAGCCACCTTATACGTCCCAATCAGTCTAGAGGAGTGGGGCAGGGATATATTTATATAACCCTTGAACAGCAGGGCAAAGGGTAGAAGGACCTTCCCTTTCTTTCTCCCTCTGAACTGTTTTGAAAAGAAAACAAAAGACTACATGTGTCCTCTCCTGGCTCTTAAACATCCTTCCCCAAGTGACAAAATTCTGTCAAAGTGAAGAACAACACGATTTGACTGCGTATCTGCATAACCCAACTGCAGGGCTGTTGTCTTTTAGTCAAACAGAACACCTTAACAAAAAAAAAAAAAAATCCATTTTGAATATATTCAAATACTGTTTTGTGCTGCAAACAGAAAAAATAGCTACTCAGACTTTAATGTTTTCAAGCATCTCTATAAGAAATGTTTGTAAGGTGGTTTGGGGAGCAGCGCTGTCATCATTTTAATGCATAATTTTAAAGAATGTCATGTTTCAAACACTCATTTGCTGGGGAATTGATAAGCCATGAAGTATTTCAAAACTTCTGTAAGGCAAGCATTGTCTATGAGACAGAATAGTCTTCATTCTCTCCAGAGCTGGAAAGTTTTGTTGGTTTTGCTGCTGCAGAGTAATTTGATGCTCAGCAATTGCCCAAAGAGTCAACGGAATGGACCAAATTTATTCCTGGATCAAAATAAGTTAATGGGAGTTCACATGATTATTAACAGGAGTAGAATTGACCTGTCTTGTAAGTGCCTTTATGTGACAGGACACATTTAGGCAACCTCTTGAGTTTAATTTTCTAATGGCTGACAATAAATAAATTAAATAAAACTGTCAAAATAAGCAGCCACTGAAAGATTTGTGGAGAAGTCAGGCACTAAGCAGATAGGAGAGAAAGCAACAAAAATATATTCCTTACATATGCAAGTGCTACAGCCTTGAAAATCGACCCGAAATTCCTTAATCCTCAGAGGTTGGAGAAATGGGAATGATAGGCACACCGAAAGAACTTGACCTGCTTATTCGTTTCACTTGTCCTTCCATAATGTCTGCTGTTTGAGGAGGTGCTAGTTTTTCTTCACTATGTTTTCTGGAGCACAAGACAACGATCTTTTCCCGTCTCCAGTATACTCGGGCCATAGCTTACTCCAAAGTTAAAAAGTTTGTCCAATTTCAGCTTGCCTCAACACATAAACCGATGCAGTTTAGGAGCCTCCAGAGCACAATTAAATCTTACTGCAAAGCAGAACTGGAGGGGCTTTTAGAAACCTCAAAGCACTTTAGATAGAAATAATACGTACCACAGTATTTAATGGCATTTCTATTACTAAGTCTTCACAGCGAAGAACAGCAACTTCCCCGAAATCGCAGCACAACTCGGGCTGTGTCTGGACTACAAAGGTTCACCAGCGTAACTACGTAAACACCCCATATGAAAAACTCAAAGTCTTGGCCAACTTCACTATGCTTACAAAGCCCCACGACAAGCAGCCATGCCCAGAGAAGAGAGAGAGCTGCTGCCAGTGCCAGCCCCGTTGTTCGGGCAGGATGGCTGGGGTACCTAAAAAAACGGAGGACTCTTCTTCTCCTGGCTTATGCTGTATCAGCACCATGGCCTCTGCCAACGCGGTGACAGAGGCGCAGCACCCAAGGCAGAACTGCTTTACCCAGGAACAGAATCTCAGAAGTTTCTTGCTAGAGAATGGGCTATGTCCTAAGTCACTGGAGTACTGAGCTACACAAATATTTTTGCTTTCCCCATCTGCTCTCAAGGAGACTTGAGAAATCAGAATTTTTGCAGCGGAAGATATGGGAGGGATTGTGTGCAAACATGCGTATTTTGCATTCACCCTAGAGTGTGTGTACAAAGAACTGTCTATGTGAAAAGATACCCGTTTTTGCCATTAATTCCAAACGGACTTTAGGATGAGCTTGTTTACAATCCAGTAATTAGTGCCAAGCCCAATTTCAGGTTTCACAGAAGTCCTGTCTTCTATTGCAGAGAATTGGGGCCAGTGACAAATTGATTTGCATGAGACTTGGAAGAAGTCACCTCTGATACTGCTTGGATTATTTTTTGCGAGCAGAGAAAGATGCCATGTTGCTCCCTGTATTCGATCTCTCTCAGTTCCCTGGAAAGTGCCTGTAAAATTTCTAATTACAACGAACACAAGGGCCTAGAACTTCAGCTACGCTACATTTTTCTTCCCCAAGTGCACAGGAGGAAGAGAAAGGGCAAAGTGCGTCAGCAGTATTTTGACTTGCACCAGTTCATAGCACACTCTAAGGGATTGTTTCGCCAGTGATGAGTTCCCGGAACGCAGCGTGCTCCTACCAGCCTCTCCAGCCCATGCTGAGAGGAGACCACTCAGAGCAAACGCACTCCGTGATTTCCCAAGTTTGCTATTCCAGCTAGTTCTCTAAAACTCCCGTGTGTTATTTGAACGGCAGAAAGCAGCCTCAGTCGTGATGCATCTGCACCAAAATTCCCTCCGCTAATCACTACTGAGCTGTTGCGAGAGGGAAATTAGCCCCTTACCCTTGTTCCACGATACAGCACCGTGAATGCGGAAGGAGAAACAGGCACAATAAAACTTCTCTATACCTGCCGTTTTCAGAGATGTAAACAACCAGCTGCTGGTGGTTTTATACTCTGAAGTCTTTTGATACAACCATGCTGGCATGTTGCCTTTAAAAATGACTACTTCAAAGGGACTTCATGTTTTGATTTGGCTTTTTCCTCTTTTTATGTGACCAAAGGCAAGGCCTTAGAGGGAAGTATTTCCATTTATTCCATGGTCGAGGACTTAGGCTCCAGGGTGGATATTGTTTGCAGATAGCCCTTAAATACCTTAGACAATACTTTTGTCCTAAAGAGTCCAAGGAAGAATGTTTTTGTTTTGCTACTTTAAAAACATGTTTTGAAAGAAAAACGCTGAAGTGTGATGGATCCAGCAAATAACCCAAAATCTAGCTCCTCTTGAAGTGCAATTCAAGAAATAAGTTATTTGCCAGAAAACACCAAAACTTTCTTACAGTATCTTACCGCTCCTTGTTGAAAACACTCTTGTTTTTTCATCATCGTTTGCATTTTGATTGGCACTGTCCTCTGTTCGTGCATTAACAGCAGAGCTAATAGCTCCACAGGAACAGAGCAGTTATTATTTACATCAAAGCTAGGTCCTGTCTCATGCCCTGTCTTCATCAGTATCTAGTAACAGATGCCCCAGAGAACAGTGCCATTTATTTTTTAGAGAAGTCATCTATGAAATCGCTTAATGGTAAAACTCTCAGCTTGTTCTACAAGCGATCACACACCTTTGCCTTGCAGCATTAGAATCCCTCCGAGACGTGTTATGGGAGAAATAAGCAACTGGAAAGACTTCCAACCTAACATTTGGAAACCTGTTTTGGCCCAAACGCTACACGACCCAGCGACTACAGCTTGAATGATGCACAGTACCCACAACTCCCGAGTGACGCTGTTAAACCGTATCAGTGCAAAACAGCTAGCGCATGGGTGAAGCAGGAGCTCCAAGAGACCATGCTGCTTTCAGACACATGCCAGAGGTGATCATGGTTTAGTTAATAATACTTCCCCTCAAAGGTTGGTTTCCTAGCAGACTGCAAGGTAGCTCAGAGCGATTAGCACACTCTGATGCTGTCAGATACGAGGCTTACTGATTAATAATTACTCTGCAGGAGAAGTAACAGCGCAATTTAGAAGTCACTTACTTGTCCATTTACTTGTGTTTTGTTATATAAACTCCCCCATTAGGTTTTACTGAAGAGGCACCCCTCTGCCACTGCCTCTTTGTTTACAGATCGGTTTGCCTGAGGAGCAGCGATCGGAGGTCACTCTTCCCTACAGATCTGAAGGAAAAACAACCCACTGAAGGACTTCAAAAACTCATGACAGCTGTAACAGGGGCCCTTAGCACTGGCAGCCTAAAAGGGACTAAGACAAGTCCCAGAAGCTTCACCCTCAGTCTACACCCAACCAGACACAAAACCATGAAGTGAAGACATGTGTATAAGAAAAGCTTCCTATTTACGTCACTTATGGAGCATTATGACAACCTTCAAAATAGCTTAGCAACACAGGATTTGCTTTGCATACAACTGGTAACATCTCCCAGGTGAGCATAACATGATACGTTAACATTGTAGGAAAGGGGGAGAGGTGGGCAGCGGATGAAATAAAACGTCCTCCGCAGGGAAGCGAATCAAAGACGGGAAATACAAATCCAACAGAGTTTTTGGCTTGTCTCGATAAGAAATTTAGCATTTACATTTTTTATTGCCATAGGGAGGTGGCACACAATGCTCTCTCCAAAACAGCAGGAAGAGGTGATATCATTCTGTTCCACAGTCTTCAGCTTCTAGACTGTTCGCAATCAGCAATTAGCCAGTACAGCAGGAACCTAATTAGAAGGTGACACGCAAGGAAAGAGGTCACCTCCCCAAAGGAGGGGAAACCACGTGCTCTCTGCCAGGGGCTCGGCCTCCCCCAGGACAGGGTCGGGGGTCCCTGGTACGCCTCCGTCACCGCCGAGGGACGCCCCACACGTGGGGCAGCGAGGCACTGCTCCCCTGCTGCTGCTCAGCGGCTCTGCCCCTTGGACAACAGTAACGACCAAGAGAGCGAATTTAAGGAGCACCCGTATGCATCACCCAGGACACGTAGGTAGGGCAGTTAGTCCCTGATGCACTCCGTTCCAGGGCAGCAGTTCAGCACCTTATACAACGTATTCCCACCTAATTTTTCCCTACGATACTGCGACAGTCAAGTGTTGTCATCTCTTCGGTACCACGCTGAAATCCGACAGGCACCGAGACCCAAGCCTAGCTACGCATAAAAGCAAAGTAGTATGGGACCAAGTTCACTGTCACCCGCTTTGCCGCACCCACAGGGGGCATATTTATACGACCACTGGCCGGTCAAAGCTCGTATCACAATCATAATTTAAAATACTGCATGCCATGTTTTTAAGAGGAAGACACTCAATTTACAGGAACACATATTTAAGCAACATTACTTGCTCCTTCAAATCCTTGCCCAAGACATTTTTACGTGCTGCTTAAAAACATGTCTTGTTTAGCTCCATTTTCCTTATTTTGTTTCAATTATACTTGAACAAACCCACTTCCTCCAAAGAGTCTAAAAAAAAGGCCTAAAAAAAGCCTTTGGGCTACATAAACGCAAACTGGCAGAGTCCAACTCAGGATCTGTGTGATGCCCATTATTGTGACCTAATGACTATGTGCTCGAGTCAGAGGGAAGGAGATCTACTCACCATCTGCAATAATTCCTGGTTAGGACCCTACAGACAGAAACCTGCTGAAGGATTCTTAAATCAGCACTGTTCAGTCACGATAATTAAGGGCGAAAGAACCGTTTGAACTTTCACAATAACGCATTTGATAGCTACAACATTAAGGTTAGACCATATAAAGATTTTATCCTATTTATCCTATCCAGCCTTTACCCTATTTCATGACCCTCAGATTACAACAATAACAACAGAGGGGTTTTATGCAGGTTCTATTTTTAGCTTCACCAAATCTTCCAGTATTAAAGAGTAAAAGGTTGCCTTCCTCCCCTGCCATGGTATTATTTCCAATGTGCAGAGAAGCAGCAGAAGCCTGGCATACGGCTTGGGGATGAAAGCTGGGTCTCCTAGACAGAGCTCTCTCAAATCACATGTTACGGTTAAAAAAGGGAGGGATATCATGCCAGTAAAAAGTTTTTAAAACAGTTCTCAGCCACTGTCCAGCCAACTAAGTGACACAGCCCAATAAAATAGACCCCAAAGAATATCTCAAGCTTTACTTCAGCATTTAATTTCCAACGTCTGAAAAGAAATCATGAATAGGACGTTGTTCTGTTTTGCCTTCCACCAGAGTTTCTATTAATGGTGAGGTTAACCTCCTCATCCTATGCCAGCATCTGCATTTTATGGAGGGAGTGGAAAAAAGTGCAGATGAACCAAAAGAGTCAGATATTACCGAGATGGAAAGGAGAACAAGGTAATTGTTCTTCAGGCCTTAAGGGAAATTTGGGCTCTATTTTTAGCTTCACCAAATCTTCCAGTATTAAAGAGTAAAAGGTTGCCTTCCTCCCCTGCCATGGTATTATTTCCAATGTTCCGCCTGGTCTGATATGTAGATAAGACTCAGATTCATCCTGTACCGCTTGGTGGTATGGCACAGCATGTGTCCTTCTGTTTACTGTGGGATTTTCCGTGGGTCTAATTCTCTTAAGATTCTCCCATGAAGTCAGGGAGGGAAAGATCTTCTTTAACTAGCACCTTTACAAGCTTTTTTATTAGCACTGTTAGAAAAACGTGTTACTAAAACCTTTAATTATTAACATATTTAGAATTGACATGTACATTGTGCCTTGTGGCGGGCGGAAGAGTGCAAACAGTTTGAAATCTTGCACTCCAAAGTATGCAAGAACAAAGTACACGATAATCTTTCAATTAAAAGGAGGTGTGCACATGGAAATTATGAATTATGAAGACTGCTAGAGGAAATGCCTGCAAATCTGCAAGACAGTAAGATGAGGTGCACGCTGTAAATTGAAATTAGGATCATGACTCCAAGTAATAAGGGCAGTGTGAACAAAAACGTGTACGAGAGTGTAAAAAAGAAAGAAAAAGAATTGTGACTATGGAAACAGGAAGAGATAGAAACTTGTTATCTCTCTATGAAGACTTCATTCTCAAAGAGAAAAGGAACTTTGAATGATGAGAGAGGAGGGGAACAGATGGTAGTCATCATTTTCTGTCAAATAACTGCAACACCAAAAGGATGTGCCAGAGTAAACATGTAATAAGAACAATTCTTGCTCTTTCATCTCTCTCTTGATAACAACTAAATATTTAAGTCCTCTTTGGACTTAGGGGCTTTGTCTAGAAAAGTGCACTACCTGTACCCACCACATCAGAGCAATTAACACTCATGATGAAGCAGCCAAGAGGACAAGGTCCTTCAACAGAGCTTTATTTCTGACGCATAATACATCTCTCATAACATCTCTCAGTTAACCTGAGAGGAAGACTAGCCTTCTATCAGACAGCAAAGCATACCCAGGGTACAGATACGGTGGGCAGCTAGGGCATACAGAACAAACTGGTAGAGTAATAGCTAACATGTCTTTGTTGCAGAGTTCAAAAAGAAGGAAAAAAAAAAAGAAATATGATAAGAATTGCTTGAGGTAGAGAAAGAATGAAAAAAAAAAGTCTGCTGAGCCTTTACTTGTCTTGTGGATTACACCTAATCATCTTCAAGAGAGCTGTTTTAAAAAAAAAAAGTTGGAGGTATGTCAGAGAACAGTTCACTTTTCACAACAGAAACATAGAAAAAAAGTTCCTGTTCTTTACTCCAGTAGCATCCCTCCATAAATATAATCACAGATAACTTCCTCATTCTGGCAAATGCATTAGAAGTCAGCATCATACACTATTGGAAAAAGCAACTAACAAAGCATGGCTACCACAATTCCCACAAAAATATTCCCAGCCCTGACAATCAGACAGGATTTAATCAATAACAATATGCTTAAATATACCAAGGTATATTCAAATCATTGTGTTAGCCATCCTGCTATGTCTAGCATGACCAAGATATTAAATGCCATTTTAGAAGTAGATTTTTGTGCTTTATTATTTACATAAATACCCGCTTACACACACAATGATGTTTTTAATTAAAAATAATGTGTTCAGAGGAAGAATCTAGGACTTTTTCAGCAGTAGTACTCAGAAGGGAGAAACGTATTTTCAGCATTAATTACAAGCAGACCAAAGCTCTTCAGAGAGAAGCAAGACACTCTACTTTCCAAGTGACTTTTCTTCAGAGACTTACACAGTAATTAGAGATCCATTTGCCACATTTGGAACTTGCACATTAAAGAAGACTGCCCCAGTTCTGGGATTGTGTATGGCATGAATACTCTTGCAGGTTCAGTGAAGCAGTGCACACTATCACAAAGCATAAGGCTTTACCTCTGCTCGTCTGGCCACAAAATTTGAATACTCCAACTATAACACAAGAAACGCGCATGGGAATATGTAAAATAATCAATTCATTTTGCCTAGAGCAATAAGCTATACCTCACCTGCCACCCCCACCTCTGCTTTGCTGCTTCTCCACTGACAAATTACTTGACAATTTATTACTGAAGAAACAAGAGTTTCTGGGAGTATCACCATTCCAGAATTATTACCCCAAACCTTTTTACTTACCTGTTGTAATTACTTAGAACAAATTGACCATGTATATTCTACCAAGAAGCCTGAACTTGTTTCACAGTGCTTACCATACTAAATCATTGCAGTTCTACAGCTAAAAATACTAGGTAAGTCTGAAAGCTTTGCTGAAACCCTGGATAAACAACCAGGGTGAAAACATGGTATCACTCTACAGAATGACCAAATACAAGAAGTGTAGTAAATCACCAACGGCGAGTGGGTGGGACATGCCTTTTAAAACCCCTAGTAATCCAAAGCTTATTTTGGGAAATTCACACAGACAACTTGCATGTGGATTCTGGCCACACTGGTTATCACCAACTGCGCTCTATTTTGAGCTATTTACTTCAACATCACGATCGCCCCATGAAAAAAAAAAATTTGGAAGAAGTAACAAACAAGCAGAGTTTAAGCAAATCATACATAAGTTTTTATACATGAATTCAGACTGGAAAAGATGTAGAATAAAGAGTCATGAACTTGACACTGTGCCAGAACCTTCCCCACAGAGACTTCAGTGCTGACAAAGACCTAATCCTTGCCCTTGGACAACTTCAACTGTGGATTGATTTTCAAAGCTGCCTAATTGCTTTTGGTGCCTATCTCCCATCGATTTTCAGTAAGTATTAGCAATTTGTGCGCTCCAAGCCTCAGTTTTAGCTTACTTCACACAGGAGTAATATCCGTTTCAGAGGAAAAGCACGGCATCTCAAAAGAATAGCGCCAATCAAAATATTAATCCCGCATTTGTGGCTGTAGAAGTAAACTTCCAAGCCTGATCCCATCTCCCAGGTTCACCTACAATAGCTAGGCAAGTTTTCTTATTCTAGGTAAAGCTCTGCTGTGAAAAGAAGAGAAAACAGGCTACTTCAGTAGAGTTGGAAAATTAGGCAACATACTTGATTAGGATATGTTTTAACTGCATGGCAACAAAGTCAAAATCCCAGCTGAATTCTGACAAACCGAGCCAAACTCGAGAGGCGAATGTGTTATTTAGTCTTTGCAGATTGGTCAGTTACGCAACAAAATACAGTTGTTAAACTTAAAAGGTTTTCTTCTCATCCCTAAAATGCTTGTTCAGCAAAGGGATTTAAACGATTTTCAGGTTTGGCAAATGACACACAAACAAATCAATTTTATATCCCTATTTAGAGATGAGTAAAAAAACCCAAACCAAAACCAGACTAAACCATTTCTATGCCAACAGTTAAAGCCACTTACTCTAACTAAGCCAGGAAACCTGGCCAGATTCCCAATGAACACTAAATAAAATTGTTATTTCCACAAGTATTGTCAGCAGTAAGGCCAGCTTATCGGGAACCTTATGCTGGACAAACAACGCTGGCTCAAGCAAGCTGCTGGGGAATGTCGCATCTCCTCTCCCTCCAGGAAAGCCGATTAGGGCCTTCCTGTTCCCAAAATCAACCCAAAAATCCCCACCCAGCCCACTGCTATTATTCGGACTGTAATAATACCCATTGTTAAGAAGTATTTGGATACTGCCAGCTGGCAGAAGGGCACACGCTCTTTAAAATAATGGTATTTAAGGCACGTAGGCACAGAGCCCACTGTAAACAGTCCCCGTTCCCCTTCTCTCGGTGTTCAACGTCCGCAGGTTTCGGCAGGAGACGCCGCACACTGAATAGCCAGAAAAAGCCATTTCATTTACCGATGAAAAGTTCAGGCCAGCGCTCTGGCTTCGCTCC
>NW_010531926.1:0-1162 GCF_000687285.1 Phaethon lepturus | reverse complement strand
CTATGAGCAAACCTCCGCCGCAGCTTGGCCCCGCTGCCCTCCCACCGGCCCCGTGAAATGTTCCTGTCCCCGCCGTGCGTGGCTCTCCCTGTGACAACCTGCAGCCTGCCCACCCGGCACACCGAGGCCGGTCAGCGTTCGCGCCCGTCCCTTTCCTCCGACCACCACCGCAGCCGGGCAAGACGGCAGCCCACGTGCGACAGCAGTTCCGAGAGCAGGGTTCATACCGAGTCATTGTTTCACGCCTAACAAGCGGAGTTCGAAGAAACCTCCGCCAGGGCCAGACTTAGCTTAGTTTCCTGGGGGGCAGGAGCTTAAAAATTCCCATCGACCAGCTCTGGACAGTCTGCACGGGGCGCGCGTGGTGGCTAAAGGTGAGCGCGAGCCCGCGGTGTGGTGCGGCCGAGCAGAAGCAGCGCCTCGAGTGCAGACAGCGTTTCCATCCCTCGGCAGTTGTACAGCAGAGACGTGCAAGAGGAACGTGGAGGTCAGGGCTGACACCACCACGTAACCGTTTTATGCGTATTGCTGGAAGTAGCAGTACTTTGGGCTCCATAGGCTGGCCAGTCCTACGCGTTATGGCGGTACCACGTGCAGGGGCTGGTGCCCGCGCACGGGGAGCTGGAAACCCTGTGGGCTGCCAGGGCCAAGCAGGGGCATCTTCTTCCCTCTGCTCTGGCACGAGCAAACACCCTTTCATCCCCGGGACCCCTCTCTGACCAAAGCCGGGGAGGAGGTGGGAGCCCAGGAACGGGCACGGCCGGGCGGGCTCTGGCTGAGGGCTCCTGGCAGCAGGTCCGGGGACGGGCTGTTTTCGGGCCACCTCCCAGCACGCCCTTGCAGATCTGGGTTTCTCCTCTGCCAGAAGCGATTTCCCCCCCCCTGCAATTTCCCAAGGGCTTGGTGAGAAAGCGAAAGAATTGCTGTCAAAGGTTTTTCCCTTCCCAAGTATAAGCCCCCGGGGTCTCCGGAGGGGATTTGGCAGCCACAGGAATGCGTGGGAATATGGGAGGTTTTGGGACCCGGTTTGGGGCGGTGTAAGTTGTTAAGGGGAAGAGCTCACCGTGGACTTCTCTGCAGCAAACTCACCCCAAGTCTCAGAGCAAAACTGCCCCCGCACGCCCTGGTTTTTCTCAGCTGCACGTCCTCGTCTTCGGCAGCC
>NW_010531925.1:0-3844 GCF_000687285.1 Phaethon lepturus | reverse complement strand
CCTCCCGCACCCCACGGGGGTGGGGGGTCTGCGGCAGTACCCCCCCTTGTGCCCAGCCTCCCAGTCCCTGCTGTCACCGCCTGTCCCCACCGCCTGTCCCCGCCACCTGCGCCGCCCTGGTGCACGTCGCTGAGGGCCGTCATGTGGGTATATGCTCACTTTTTCTATACGTGTGTCCTGTGTGTACGCGCATATACATGTGAACGGCTTTCCCATGGATAGACAAGGGCCTGGTGCCATGCCCCAGATTTGTGGGTTCTGCCAAAGATGTACACGTCACACCTGTAGACCCCCTATGGACTCCCTCGGGAAGCAGCAAACACTTGCTCCAAGGCACCTAAGCACGAACAAGCAGCCAGAAGTGGTGATGGTCTGTCTTCTGCATGCTGGGTTTTATACTGCCTGAAGTATTAACAGCTGAAATCATGTGAGAAAGGCTGCTTCCTTCCCTCCTTGCGTTGGCATCGCTGTAACCAGTGACATAAGTACAGGTACATCTGTCCTTTGCCTCCCATACGATCTCTGTAAATGGTCCTTGCCTTCAGCCTTGGGCCTGGCACGCTCGGTAATTCTTTGGAAATAAGATCTAATTAAAATGAGACAGCGCCGTTGAGGGACTACCTAATTGTCTTTGCAAAATGACCTTGTGGAGATCTTGGCTTGGTTCCCAGCAGAAAGGTGTTGTCAGTGCAAAATCCTGTGCGGTTGGGGGGGAATCGGTTAAAGACTTTTGGGAAATAATTCCCCAGGCTGGGAAATAATGAGCTGGGGTGACACTGCGATGCCATTGCCCCTGCTCCGCTCCAGCTCAAGAGCTGTCCTCCCCGCCCAGGCCATGTCAGGGCTCAGGGGCACCCTCAAAGTGGCTTTAAAAGAGACGAATCAGGGTTCAGCCAAGGTAAATACCAACAGGTATCCCCAGCTTGCCCTGTGCTCTCCCAAGTGCTAATTACCTGTACTTTCTCCCCACATCAGCGAGAAGGGAAGGTGGTTTGGCTGTTAAAAAGCCTCAAAAGCACCCGAGATCCCCAAGTGAGGGATATGGCCGTGCAGCAGGCCCTGAGCTCGCCCTGCCCCGCACCCACAGGTCCCTACGGGCACCCACCAGTGCTCAGTGCTGCGGGGGGAGCATGTCACCAGCTCCCATGGACCCCTTGTTCCTGCAGAGCCCCTTGGCCTTGGGGTGTTTTTGGGACAAGACCTGGCTGCATCCCCAGGAAGTGGGAGAGCCAGCCTCCACGAGAGGGAGCATTTGGGATTTTTATCCCAGCTGGACTGGTTTTTGGTTGGTTTGTTCGTTGTTTTTTGGTTTTGTTTTTGTTTTTTTTCCCAGTCGTTTTCAGGCAGAGACACGTCCTTCTGGGTCTGGGTGTGCAGAGCCCTTTGCCTGCCTGAAGCCTTGCATGAAATGCCTATTTTCCTGGGGTGGGGGAAGAACTGGGCAGAAATCTCAGCTTTTCTGAGAAAATTGTCGTGCTGTCACACTGCCACGTGCTTTGGTGACACAAGGGGAAATCCCGCTCTTTCCGGGGGTGGGTGGCAGGGTCCTGTCCCTGCAATCCACTGCAGGAACAGGAAGATGTTTTCCTTCTTTTGGCCTATTTGTCAAAGCGGGGAAGAAGTCTCTCTTACTGGGGTGACTGGTGAGTGTTTTACCTGGTCTTGGTCAAGCCTGGGCTGGGGTCTGAGGCTGCACTGGCTGCAAGAGAGGGGCTAAGCAAGCCCTCCACAGTGGGCAGCAACAATGGGGAGCACTGGAAGGTGCTTCATTGCTGGGCCAGGTCCTCCAGATGGGGATGATCAGAGGGTCCCTGATCCTGGGATACCCCAGTGTGGCTCCTTGTGGCAGCAAAAGTGGTTTTTGCAGCTCACACACTTGCCCTGCGACCCGGGGCGATCTGCCAGGACCCCATTTCAGGACTGGGGGAGTCCTGCTGCCCCTCACCTCGCTGTTCCACTCTGTGAAGTCAGACTGCTTTGAGACCCCACTGATGCCTGTGATGCCTCCAGAATGGGGAAGGGCTCTTTATGAGTTCCCAAGCTCTGCCACAAATCCAACGCCAAAACTGCCACTTCTGGGGGCGCAGGATCAGGCCCTGGTGCGTTGGTGGCTGCGTGTGCTGTGGGTGGTTTGAAGAACGATGCATAAACAGCCTGAGCTCTCAGAGGGGACCCAGACCCTGCCTCCCCCCCTCCCCATGTGTCCCTGGAGCCTGCGAGCGCTCAGACTACCCTATCTGCAAATTGCAGAGCAGATTATCAGCGAGCGCGTCTGAGATTAGAGACCCGTATTTATGTCTGCTTCCCCCAGAGCCAGGGAGGCCGGAGCTGAGTTTGGTGCAGACTCTTTGGCACCATGGGGCTGATTACTGGGGTAACCTTTTCCTTTGCTGCGAGTGTCGCAAGGAGGGCTCAGATGATTTTCAATTAAGGAAAGGCGGGGGGAAGAGAAAAGGGAACACACACCATCACCACCAGTTTCCTCCATGAGGGTGGTGGGAGGAAAGTCAGGCGCATCTCCGAGATGCCACTGGTTTGTGCAAGCTGTGACCCACGGGGCTGGGAGCAAGTTTGGGGAGGGGGTGTTTGACCCCGTGCGCTTCTTCAGCCATCCTTTGGTGCTGTAAACTCTCGATCAAGAGCCCAGTGAGAGCACGGAGATGGTGGGTTTGCAGCTGCGGGACACAGAAGAGCCCCGGGGCTGCCCCTGCTTTGCTGTCCTGGCTGTGTGTGCCCCGCAGAGCGTTTGTGGGTGCGGCACTTGCTCTCACTGGGTCCCGAGCCCGGCACTGCGCGGCGAGGGCATCCTCATCAACCCGGGGCGATTTTTTCTTTTTTTTTTTCTGAGGGATCTGGTTAAGGAGAAACGGCAAAGATTTCGTTCTGCGTGCTGTGTTCTCTTAGGCAGAATGCGTGCCCAGCTTCTCTGAGCAGACCTCAGGCTTTGGAGGGTGCGCAGCCGGGCAGCGGCTTTGCCGGGCCAGCCTGGTGCCGTGGCCGGCGGGAGCGGGTAGCCCTGGCTGGCCGGAATGGCTTAACAGGCTTAGTGCGGCGTTGTTCTTATAAACAATCATGTGAATTAGTACAAATCTCATTAGACCCGTGCTTCTCCTGGTCTCCCATGTTCCTAATGCCAGGAGCAGCCCCTCGCCAGGGGTCCCGCACGGTCTCTGGGGCAAAGAAACTCTTTCCAAGGAGCTCTGAGCCGCTGCTGCGGGCGCTCAGCCCCCGCGGCTGTGTCCCTGTGGAGCCGTGGCATTTTGGCTTTGCTTTTCTCATAACCGTTGCCATTAAGCTTAATGGGAGGGAGAGCAGAAATGTAATAGGTAAAAAGCCATTCAAGGTCCTTGGCTATTTTAAACCTGATTTAAAGCTTTGGTCGCTCCGCTAGCACGGTGATTCAGCTGATGCTGCCCAGGGGTGCTCCTCATGTCCCCCTCGTTAAGCAGCGGGTGCGCAGCGCTGTGCTCTGCTCTGGCTCAGCACCAGCCCCGTGGGGCCGCGCTGCTTGTCCCCGGCGGCTCAGCTCTCTCTTGCTCTTGGCCGGCCGGTGGCCTGCCACCGTGAGGACCGGGGCTGTCTCGGCAGGGTTTTATAGCGTGTTCAGCTAAGAGTTTAGCAGCAGAGGTGGACAGTGCCCAAAAAACATGGGAACCGCAGGTTTAGCCTGCAGCGCTTTGGGGAAGAAATGGTTTTCCTGCTGTTAGTGCCGTGCTGTGCACGCCTGCTGAATGCTGCCAGCTCCCCGGCAGCGACAGGCCTCCGTGTCGCCCGTTTCTGCTCCCAGATCACTCCGAGAAGCAACGCCGGAGCCTCCCTTGTTCCAGAACCGCAGCCGCTCCTG
>NW_010531924.1:3745-6158 GCF_000687285.1 Phaethon lepturus | reverse complement strand
GGCGCGGCTCTTTGCAGGTGCGCCGGACCAAGGCAGCAGGTTGTTGGAGAGCGGTGCAACCGTCCCGAAGCGCTAATGAGCACGGGGGCTGTACTAATACCTACTGGATACCGAACGAGTTCAGGCGTTGAGCTTTTTGGGAAGAGTGAATGATGGCTAATGATTATTTAATGACAGATCTCTGGACTGAAAGGCACTTAGCACTCGGTGTGTACTGCAAAGCCTATTTCTCAGAGCTTCCGACAGGTTTATTTGGTCTCACCTTGAGTAGAGCAGTGCTGTATTGATTTCATCGGTGTGGATTTAAACACACTATTGGCTTAAAATAGCACCACCTATGCAGAAGAAAATCAAGTGTCTTAACCCTTAAGGCTGCCACTAGCTACCATGTAATGCTTTGACTGGAGGCTAACAGATTCCTGACAGGTTTCGTTATCCTGAGAACCACCATTTTTAATTAACAAGTACATTGCAATGTTTCAATAGCACGTGTTTCATAGTGGACCGTGTGGATAAGCTGTGGGGATTTACATGTGGGCTCTGACCTCCCCGGGAGCCTGACCTGAGGTCGTTGGTGGGGTCAGACTCTTTGATTTGAGATAGGATCTTAAATGAAAGATTTAACAGAGATGAACTTTTTTCATTTTTTGTAAATCTTTTGGTGGTGCAACTATTATTCTAAAATAATACTCTATACTCATCTGAGAAATATTATTCACCATGAGAGGTTTTACAGTTCTCCTGTCTTTCAAAGTTGCTGTAGCTGGCTACCTGCATAAAACTATATTACTGGCATCACTCAGGGAATATATTATCAAAAAATAAACCAGAAAATGTCCTGCCTTTAATAATACAAAGCTATGTGACTTACTGATATTTAGTTATTAAACTGGTCTGTTGTAAGATGTCCTATGAAATACTAGAAAAATAAGGTTTAAACCTTTCCAGTTTTTACAGTAATAACAAAGCTCCATTATTTCAAATACTTTGCTGAAGACACAAAAAGAAAATAGCAAGACAGGCATTATCAAATAAATCAGTTCAGTGTGCCAATAGGGAGGAAAAAAAAGACAAAACAAAGCCCCCCACCAAGCCAGCTTATGTTTTTATTCCAGAAGAGTTATTTTGCTCACCCTTACCTAAATCTATTTTCAAGTGGTGTTTTCAAGTCCTCTTTCACTATCACACATGCATATCTCTCTTTAAAACATGCATACCTTATAGTGAGAATAATAGAAATGTCCAGGAAATTTTCATTAAATGTATTAGGTTTTTATGTGGTTCACTTCCCTGTCTAATAGTTTTTTAGCAGATATCTTTATAAAACACAGCAAGAGATTTAATTTAAAAATACTTACTGTTACGACACTAAAATGCCTGTTCTTCTTGAGTAAATTTTATTCAAACAGTGTGCATTTCAACTCTGTATGGGTAGTGCTGCAGCGTAGTTTGTTTTTAGTCTTCTGTAGTTCTTGTCTCAATTGTAGGAATAGTAAAAAGACTGACTACAAAATGCGTTATGTCGTAATGAGCAAGCTACTGTTTGAAATTTTTGTTTGATTCTCCCTCTCATATTTCACAGAAGTACTGTGAAAACAGCAGAAATTAAAATGGTAAAAAAAGCTTAATAAACAGAGAAGATAAACATTAGGTTTCAGAGTTAGCCATCACACATGGTCTCTTTAACCACTGTATTGCCAGATATCTGTGTTGTGCTCAACCTCCATGTATTGACTGTCATGGTGACAAGCAAGTTGGAAAATCTTTACTTGTTTTTTTAACGCGGGAGGGGGAAAAAAAAAAAGTTTCACAAAATCCATGAGCTTTCAGTCTGCACTCAGTGTAGATCTCATAAATATATTGAAGACTATGGAATTGCTTTGGTATATAAAAGTTGAGGGTCACAACTTCAGGAATGTGTTAGTTCTCTGTATTTGCAGATCTTTTTTCCCTATCGGTCAACAAAAGGCTGAAAATAGAAATAAGTTGCTCCGAAGAAAAAAGCTTTATATATTTGCCCTTTCTTGTAAGTGGTAGGAGAATGAGCGCGTAAGTTAAACCTTGATAAAGATAGCTTTAACTCTGGCCCGCGCTCAGCAGCACGCGGTGACAGATCTGCCCCGGGTGTATGTCCTTTCACAGCTTTGCTGTACCCGTTACTTCATCAGAAGAGGTTTTTCCGTGATATTTAGCACTGTCTCAGTAGAAGCGTTCTGAGTGCATCTAGTGACTGAGGAAATAAGGAAACGCGTTGTGAGAATTCAGTCCTGGAACTGGGCTGGCAGAGCTTGCCAGGAGAAGGTCCCGAACTTCCCGCTGGCGCTGGCACTTCCAGGCGGGAACTTCAGCGCCGGAGTCGAGGCTGTGCGCAGCAGGCAGGGGTCAGCGAAAACGTAGCCTTAGGCACAGATTT
>NW_010531924.1:422-3721 GCF_000687285.1 Phaethon lepturus | reverse complement strand
GATTTGTCTTTCCCTCTGTTGGACCAAATTTTCTTAGGTGTATTGCGTTTACACTCTGATAGTAGGAATAAATAATAATTAAGAAAATACAAGTTGAATTGCCGGAAGTGTATTTCACATACAAGTGGCCTGTGCTAAAGACCTGCGTACAAAATCCACGCTGTCCAAATCGGGTGTGGTGTTGGTTTGGTTTGGTTTGGTTTGGTTTTTATTGCTGCTGCTGCTGTTGCTATGTTGGGGGGGGTATTTAATTTTTGTTAAAAAAACCAAACCAAAACAAAAAAAAACAAAGTGGTTATTCCAAACTAAGCCAAACTGCTGAGATGAGAAGAGATTGTATGGAGCCACTTAATTACTTTTTTTTTTTTTTGGTAAGACATTGAGAGTAAGCTGTAAGGAGCTCGATCAGGTGAGATGGTCAGAGCATCGCGCAGGGGCTGCTGCCCTCCCTCCGGGCGAGGGATAGACCCTTCTCTGCTGTGCCAGTGGAGGGAGCTCTGTGTGTAGGAATGGCTACACTTTCAAGCAATCAAATATTCTTAATAATGTGAGGTTAGTAATGAGTAACCACAGTTCTCATAAGGTTAGATAAACTAGATTGTTTCCTGTCTTTCTGCGTTTTCCTCCTGCTCGCTTTCTGTGTCTCTATACTATTTTTCAGTTCTGATTTGTTGTGAACTCTCCGGTGTTGTAAGCTTTAAGGAGGTGCCAAAATTACTGTAATTATTCTTCTGTATATAATCTTAAAAACTAGAAATGTAGGCAAACTCATAGCATGGCTCTGACTGGTTTAAGGATCCTGACAGTTAAAGGTAAAGATAAATATCTCTCATGGGCACGTTTAGCGTATAGTTTTCGTAAAGTTTTTTGCTATTTCCTTTTTAGGTCACAAGCAGAGCATTATGTAAATTTATTTACAGTAAGAAAATAGTACAATTGACATGAAGAAATACTTTACATTATTGACAGCCAAGACGAACGTAAGAAAAATTGCATTTCCCTCCCGTAGCTCTTGTGTGTTCTTTCATAATATCCCATATAGTACAGAGAAACTATTACAGTTCCAAATGCAAACAGTTTCAGTGGTTGTCGCCGGTAAGTTCTGTCTCTACGTTTTGGTGTGTGTTCGCTTCCTCCCCTGGTATCTGATGGAAGGACTGTGAGAATTTTCTGAATTTGAGTAACTATATATTTTTTTCAGGCCTGAAAGAGAGGGGGAAGGCAGACTAGAAATGCTTATCTCAACCTGCCCAGTTACAAACCTCCCCTTCATAAACAAACAGAAAACTTGACAAAAGAAAGGCAGGAAGAGGGACCTGGCAGGCAGGAGGGAGAAGTGATGCTGCTTTCATGGAGTTCAGTTTGCAAGTTTTCATCTATAGGTAGCGACTTCTGATTGTGTTCGTTCAGCGCTGGGAAATACGAGCTGTGACAAAAATCGAGAGGGCTTGGTTATCGCTTTTCTTTGTACCCTTAAAATACTAGACTGGGATGCAAGGTCTGAGTTTTCAACCACATTTGGTGCAAAGCACATTTGTGGTGTTGAGCGAATTATTTTATTAATTTCAAATGTATCACGTATTTTCAAAATACATAATATTTTAATGGGCTAACTGCTGCTGAAAGCAGATGTACCTGGCGCTGTGCATCTGTGCCGTATTTGAGCTTAGATGAGGATTCTCTCTCGGCTGTCGGAGCATACGGCGATGGAAACGGGGCTACCGCAACGTCTTTCCTAGGTTCTTTCACTTTAAAGAATTTTATGCCCGTTAAATGCGGTGCCTAAATCTCAGTGATTAGACCTACGTTTGAATTACTGGACGTAATTACAACCCCACAGTTCATTGCGTGGCGCTGTCGTTCGCCACGCTGTGGCTGGGTGGCTCTCTGTGCCGAGAGCCGTTTGATGGAGCCGGGCTGGGGTGCGGTTTTGGTGGCCGGAGGCCGCCCCTCTCTGCGCAAACCACCGCGGCAGCGCCGCAGGTTCAGGCGGTATGTTTGATGACAACGACTGGGTCTGGCACCTACTTCCCGCGAGGCTTTGATACCTGATGCAGTACGGGAGCACCGTCGGTATGCGCCTAATAGCAGGTATAAAGTATCTGGTAGCAGTCCATCTCTCATAAAACCCCCTTCAGCCTTAATTCACATCCATTGATTCCTATTCCAGTTAAACCTGGAGAACTTAATTTGTCTTTTAATCCTTTTATTGTAAGCTAGGATAAAATTAATTTTACCCAAGAACAGTGCAAAGCCAATTAACATGATCTTTTGAGTTATTTAGTAAAGTGCTTCAAACTGTTAAATTTATCCTGACCTCATGGCTGCACTCTCTGACTGCGTTTTAAATGAAGTAATCAATATCTTGCAGCCTTTTAAACAATTTAAACTTCTGAAATATTTTACCTGTATTTTAAACACTTCACAAATATGCTTCATGCTATCTGTAAAGCTGTCTCCTCTCAGCAGTTGTGGATGTTATCTCAGTTTTTGAGAATTAATTTTGAAATATTTAATGTGGCAGTTTTGTCTAAAGAAAACCCAGATGGGTAAATGTATGGACACGATAGGTTTCTCTTTTGGTGTGTAGATCTGGAAGTGTGTTATTTTTACAACTAAAATGTAGAACATTTTTGTCCTTTCACCAGTGTAGCTTCTGTTTTCCACATAGAGCTATTTGAGGTTATTAATTTTCTTACTGTGATAGGGTGATCAACCGTCCTGTCAAGAAAATGGATCTCTGTGTCACCCTTTAGCATGATTAAATGGAGGCATGTCACTGTGAGAAAATACCAAATTTTCATGAGACAAATGAAACAGTAGAAAGGACTAGTTTTATGGACATTATTTCATTTTAAAATCTCCCAAATGGCTGTCAGATTATTTCTAGGAAATCGTTGCAATTAATTGTATGTTACAGTAGTAATTAAAAGACAAAACAAAAAAAAAAGGCAAAAATATTTAAGTTTTGTTTTTTTCCCCACTCATCTGGAGCTTTTGGGGAGGGATGTTGCTGGGAAGAGAGTTGAGATTTTGTTGGTTTCGGGGGTTTTTTGGGTTGTGGTGTGTGTGGGGGTTTTTTTAGCTCCTTGGTTTTGGGGTTGTTTTTGTGGTAGAAAGTCCTACACTGCAGCAGTGAGCAGGATAAACACCAAATAGCTAATGAAACACTCTAAGAATATTTCCCACCCTGTTCTGGTTGGAATTTATTGTTTGGTTAACAGTTACCTCGACATCTGGGCGCTGGAGTCGCGGGATCAACAGTAGGAATGAGCTCGGCCGCAAGCCTGCGCCGAGCG
>NW_010531924.1:0-353 GCF_000687285.1 Phaethon lepturus | reverse complement strand
CCGTGAGTTCCCCTGCCGTACCCTGTATTAACTGCAGACGAGCGTATCGTTGCGTGCCGTGCGACGACAGCGCTCGGTCTGCCCACGGGAAGACGGAGGCGCGGGTTGAGAGGGGGCTTGCGGATGCCCGCTGGTTCGTCACTTGCCGTCTCAAGCCGAAACGCGAGGGCTCTGTTGAGCCAGGCCTGTGATCTGAAGGATGCTCTGCAATCCGTCCTTCGGGATCTAATGAAGGGTTAACTTCATACTGCTGTAATCAAATGAAAGGCGGGCGGGCGGAGGGCGCAGCACCGAGTGCCCCCGTGGTTTAATTTCCTACTGGAAGCAGCACATGTGTTCGCTCTTCCTTTCTT
>NW_010531923.1:0-696 GCF_000687285.1 Phaethon lepturus | reverse complement strand
AGGAGGAAGACCTGTCCTTCGGTAACAAATGAGTAAGAAGCAAAGCCTTTTGACTCTGCAGCCCTGGATGCGAAAGGGAAATCCCGACGCTGGGTCCGAGCCGGGGACTTCGGAGCAAGCAGTCGGCGCTCTTCTGCAAAATCCCACTGCCCAGGAGGAAGACCTGTCCTTCGGTAACAAATGAGTAAGAAGCAAAGCCTTTTGACTCTGCAGCCCTGGATGCGAAAGG
The DNA here is from genome assembly GCF_000687285.1 of Phaethon lepturus. Lineage (NCBI taxonomy): Eukaryota > Metazoa > Chordata > Aves > Phaethontiformes > Phaethontidae > Phaethon > Phaethon lepturus. Next base: position 467 of record NW_010531923.1, on the reverse strand, counting down.
GAAATCCCGACGCTGGGTCCGAGCCGGGGACTTCGGAGCAAGCAGTCGGCGCTCTTCTGCAAAATCCCACTGCCCTGGAGCCGGCCCTCCCCTTGCCGCCGCGACAGCTGGACAACGGGGAGAAGAAGTGCTGCCTAACACCCTTCTGCCCCGGGTGCCGCTCCCAGCCCAGTCTGTTAACCGCAATATGGCAGGAGGCCGGTTACCAGCCAGTCCTTGTTAGACCTGGGCAGGGTTTGCCATCAGCCGGTTGCCCACTGCCGTGAGCTGTGTCTAGTCTCGTGTCTTGTAGTTTATTGCTCGGCTTCTCAGCTTGAGTTCTGTGTACTGACTCCACCTAATCACAGTAAAAGGTTTGCCCATGTTTTAGCCATGACTTCGCCACGTTTTTCCAGCTCCAAAAAAGCCAACGCTGGGAAACCGCCATCTTTCAGTACGTCAGATAATCACGCACCCGGAATTAGCTT
>NW_010531922.1:17070-52817 GCF_000687285.1 Phaethon lepturus | reverse complement strand
CCAGAGGCAGCGGCTCTGCTAACCCTCCATGAGCTGAAGCTTAGGGACACCGGAGTCTGGGAAGCTGCTGCTTAGGTACCAGGGAGTAGGGATGGGTCCTTCAGCCTCTGATGCCCGGGGGCATGAAAAGTGCCCCATGCCTCATCCTTATTTCAGCAGCGTTTGGGCAGCCCAGGATGTTCCAGCTTGGAGCAAGTTTGGGCAGGAGATTGCAAGTGTTCCCAACACAAGGGATGCCCCATTTTCTATACAACCACACAGCTGCCATACCAGAACTGGGCAGAACTGGAAAATTATACCATATATTAATGTGGCATGTGAGAGGGTTATGGTTTACCTTTTGTTCTTATTTAATGAGAGGGCGGGAGAGGAGGGGGTTAAGGGAGGGGTGAGATCATGATAGATGAAGAGAACTTGCTTGGCTAACTCTCCATAGCCTGTAGCTACTGCAATATTTATGAAAGGGAAGGTGCACCTTGGCAAGTTAACCTGCCTGAAATTGGAAGGTTTCACATGAAAGGGAAACCCTGTAAAGTAAAACTGAGCTGTGCTTGAGAGGAGCACGATGGCGGGGAAAGAAAAGCTATCTCCTCACCAAGAGTTCCCATTTCTGAATGCTTCACTTTGCCCCCAAAAAACCCACAAAAGCAAGGAACCTGGCCAGGCCTGCCCGTCCCAGAGCACAGGAACCAAAATGCCGGCAAACATCAAACTCCCTCTTCTCCGCTCGGCAGAAGTTCTCTGTCATCTGTTAACACTGCACAATTGCACTGCCTGCGAAGGTGGAAAGGCTCCATCCTGACATTGACTGATTTCTACTGCATTTTGCTGAATTTTGAGATTATTTGCACAGACAGGGCAGGGCCCTTGGGTGTCCATTACACATCTGCTTTTTCAAGAGGAAAACCTTGAAGATGCTATGACTAATGGCATTTCTAGCTTCTTGTACAATTCTTACTGACTTAAAAAAAAAAAAGGAAAATAATTTTCTGTCAATGTTAACAAGATTTCTTGTTTACAAAGCACTGCATCAGCACAGGGCCTGGACCTTTTTAGAAGAAAAAAATACCATTTAGATGAAAAAAAAGTATGAAAGTCAAGATCCTGCAAAATATTCCCTTGATTTCTTTTTAGCACAAGACATGGAAACAACTTTGAAAATTTTCAGAAAGATATTTGATATAATATAGATAAATTCTAATTAAGATCTTGCCTGTGGGCAGACCCACAGCCCTGGCATCTTGACTTATCTGCCAGCACAAGGCACTCCCAGTATCCTGTGCTCCCATGGAAGGAGCAAGCTCTGTGCGTGCAGGGATGGCTTGCTTTATTTGCTTAACTGTTTCCTCCAGAAAGATGGCTCCAAAGCGAGGTTATAAGCCACTGTTGGAATTGGAGGAGTGTTTATTTTTCAGTTCGGATGAAAAACCTAGATCTTTCTCATTCACCCCTCCCACCAAAAAGAAGGGTTTCAACCAAACTGGATGAGTGGCTGTGCTTTCTACTGCTTTCATTTTAAAATTACAATTTCCCTAATTTTGGTCTCAACCTATCAGTAAAAACAAAAGAGCGGTCTGAAAGCTTCAAACAAGAATGGTGCGTGTTTTCCAGCAGTTTTTCCTTATTGTCCTTCCCTTCCCACGCCAGCCCTGGTGCACGGGGGCAGGGGAGGGGAGTGCTTGGCACTCTGGAGGTTCTCACACCCCTCTTCTGTCTAGACCAGGGCTACGTCTGATTTTCTATCACCTCAAGGCTACAATTTCCAGTGAAGAAAATATTAAATTCAAAACCATCTGCCCATCTCAGCTCCTTCCAAAAAGTCAAAACCCGTCAGAGGCCAAATTCCCACGTCTGGCATCAGAAATCCTCCTGTCCATTTTACAGCTTTAATGTCATTGTTGCTCAACCCGTGACGTTAAACGCTCACACAACATGTTTGGGGCAGCGATAGACATTCACGTAAAGCAAGGATTTCACAGGAGCACCGAGAAAAGAGCAGATGTAGCACAGTGCCATGATGCTGGGAACTGGGGAGGATTTAGCCAATTTACATTTACTCCGCATCTGACTCGTACCGCTGTCCTCCAAACTTTCCCTCCAGAGACCTTCGGCTCAAGCCTGCCTGCTGCTGACCGGGGCAGGGTTTCATTTGCAGCATTAATCACGGGCAGCCCTCCCCGACGTCTCGGTGGCAAGCTGGGGTCAGCGCTGGTGTGCTGGGAGGGAAGGAGGAACAAGGCTAGTCAGTCAATCTGCTGCCTGGTGTCACGAGTGATTTATGGCCCGCTTCAAACACAGCCATTGATCTGTCCTGCTTTCCCCAGCACGCTTGTCAGCGTGTAATAAAGCCAATGGGAATTCCTGTGTGTTGAGTCAAAGAACTTAAGTATGCTCAGGTCTGCTTATTTAGAAAAACACACCTGAAGTCTCCCCATTTGGGAAGCAGCTCAAGATTTACAATCCTGTAGAAATTTGCAAGGGTAAGAACAAGAAATACAACCCCAACCAGCCCTTCAGGCAGCCGGCCAATTAATCTTTCCTTTGCCGTCTGCTGCTTGTTCGCCTTTCTGCCTTCAGCAGTTTTGGAAGATCTAAGCCAGGCAGCGGCAGTGACTTCCTCCCGCCTGGCCCGCAGTGAACCCCCGAGAGCCGTCCCGGAGGTGAACCCAGCGATTCCCTGGGCTGCATCTCCCGTAAGGGCTGCTCTGGAAATCACCTGCCACTTTTGGCGCGGGCCACCCTCGAGGCCAGGCCAAAAGCCACGTGCTCCCCGGCGAGGTGAGGGGCTGCATCCACCGCTGGATGTGGATGGCCAACGCAAATGTCTGCACAGGTTGGGGGTGACTTGAACTCAGAGCACCACCAACCCCGCCAGCTCTGTGACTTGGGGACCTTTCTAAGAACGGTTCTCTCTTCACCTGAGACTGCTGCAAGGTACAGCGGCAAGTCAGGTCAGACAAAACATGTCTGTGCCTTTAGCACTACAGGATGGTGCACGCCAAGGAACAGTGTGGAGCACTGATTTCTCTCCCCATTGCTCCCAGGAGGTCACCTGAAGCCGCAGCCCACATGTGGGTTTGCATCCATGCAAGGTGGGTTGAAGGAGAGCATGGGCTGAAGGGCCCACGAGGTGCCTTGCTGAAAATATAGCCCACACGACGTCACCGGCCACGAGGGTGTTAATATCGTTCTGCCCTTGCAGGATCTGGCCTTAGCCGTAGCATCAGTTACTTCTCACTTCCACTACCCATCAGAAGAGAACATTGTTTTACTGCTTAGCATGGGCTATACATCTAAAATACTGAAAGGGTAACAATTTTCTCCAGTACAACGAGGGAAGGCATCTTATTCTCGTGCTTTACGCTTGATTAAAAACCCACACCCAAAACAAATAATAAAAAATCCCCAACAAACCAAATCCACATTTTCTCATACAACATTTTAAACCAAAAAATTTGCATCTCAGATCAAAAATATGTCAAGCGAAGATGTCAGCAAGCTCCCAAAATTCCACTTGTCAAGAGTAGTTTTCCTAAATGTTGCATTTCCAATATATTCTTCTTTTTCTAATCAGAAAATATTGACCGATGAAGCTAATCAGAAAGAAGTTGATAAGCCCCAGCAATTTTTATTCTGGCAAAATATTCACTTTCTCTGCAAAGAAAATTCCCATTAATGATTACTATGCAGTAGAACAAATGAGATTGCAGAGCAGACCTGTTCCACAGATCTCATTAAAACTGCTAACCTAGGAGCACAGCATGCTCCATTTCAGAGCACTCACGAATGCTCAGCTCCTCTGGAAAGGCAGGCGTGAACCGTTCACATCAGGTGCCTCAAAACCCACAGAATTCCCAATCAGTGGCCATTTAGAATATGTTGGCCCCAGTTCAATGGAATTTAAATTTCAGCTACTGTACATGTCATAACAATCAAACTGCGTGAAAAGAGACACAGAGAGCGGCAGGTTCCTAAGAAATATTAGCGCCAAGTCTTTTTGAGTAATGAAGGAAAATGCTCACCTATGGGACTTTCCACAATTCTTATCAGTTATCAAAACCCCCCCAAGAGACACACATTCTCTGGTCTCGCTTTTTTCTGGGATGAACTTCCCAGCACCCTGGGGAGGAGGGAGAGAAATATGAGGAATAGAAAATCCTTCTTGAACAAAACATTGAAGTAAATGCCACTCACATATTGATATTTAAAACACCCACCCACGTTTGGGCAGCCTGGGCAGGTCAGCCCACAGTGGTGCTGGATTCCCCAGCCCAGTGATAAAACAGCGCCTGGTTTTGCCCAGCTGAGCACTATTTCCAATAAAGCCTGTCCTCATTATTGTGTCTTCCCATCCTGCCACACAAAGTAACTGGGAGAGGGGGGAAGAGGTGAACTCATAGGAAGAGAGGCCATTTTGTGGCAAAAAAAATGTAGTTGCTAGGGCAGAAAGTGGGATTTCTTGTTTTCTGTATTTCAGTTTTTACTTGCCCTCCCCAGTCACCTCAGAGGTGCTGCTTCAAGGAGAGCGGAGACATTAAATACCCCAGCACTGGGATTGCTGGCATCTGTTGTGTGCGTTAACACCACTAACTCCTTCTCTTTTCTGGGGCAGCTTTCACGGTTTTCTTGTCCAGAAGGCAAGTCTCAGGCTAAGAAAACCAGCCAGCTTGTCCTACTGGCAACACAGACGCTGCCTCATCTCTGCGGCAGAGGGAAGCTTTCCCCCAACAGACCCTGCCTGGTTAAATCCTACTGTAGCAACCAGCTGGAGTCTGTATGTAAACAGCACACACATCCGAAAGCAGCTGGGCACTTTGTGTAAATGCCGGCATTCCCAGTCGTGCACTCCAAGTGGGAAAACTCTCTGCAGGGCAGTCCTTGCAGTAGGGAGCTCTTAGCTCCACGGTCAAGCCCGGGAGTGGTTTCCCTGAAAATCTGGAGACCAGCACACATTAAACTGGCTGCAAGGGAAAGACTTTGCTGGTACACTTTGGTTTCAGTGTTAACATCCTCCCAACCAAGCAGGAATAGGTCAAGAAATATATGGCGTCCCCTCAGGACAAAAAGAGGATGACAGATTTATGGGGATCTGGGGACACTGGTGTATACTGGCTGAAAATCTAACCCTTTAGGGTTAGGTTAGGTTATCTTATCTTACAAAATTTGGTAGAAAACTCTGCAGACAACTGCCAAGAGGCATGCTCCATCCCAGGGCTTTAGACAAAAGACAGAGGCAAATTTGAAACTATGACTTCCAGAAAATCACTTAGTAGAGGCCCAGCAAGAGAAGTGCTGCATTTGAAACAGGCTCATAGAGTGCCAAACACTCCCTCACACTCTCCCAGATAAAGGGAGAGGAGTTGTTCTTCCACCTCCCAGATCAAGCCTTGAACAAGGCAATTAATTTGAAGAGGGCAATTTGATTAGACTCAAATTTGCCTGGGGTAAAAAACATCAATTAACAAACACCAGCTAATGGGAAGGTGCTCAGTTTTCCCTGGGCTTTCTGGCTATGTCAGTTGGGAGCATGTACTCAGGTGGATTCGTCAGAGTTAAAGGTGACAAGTTGGGATTTTACAGTGTCTCATGTTGGTGTTTTTCAGTCTTCACATAGGAAACAACCCCAAGATGCTCAGCTCTTCACAACGCGGACAGCAAGGAGGGGTGCATGGGCAAATAACACACAGACACCTGCTTGTGCCTCCCCCTCCAGCCTGACACTGTCACAGGAGCTGCCACACCAACAAAACCAGTGGTAAAGTCACCTCCAACAAAGAGCAGCATAAAGCCGTCAGTGGAAGCTGAGAGGTTGTACCATGGTGGGAGATGCTCCCACGATGAGGCCACAGCTAGCTTGTCTCACTGGCTCAAATACGCATAAATCCCACATCTCTTCACTAAGGGATGACCTTACAGCCACAACTTCATTTTACAAGTTTGAATGTGGTTCGTTAAACCTATCTAAATGCCAGCTGACAACCCTTCCTGGAGGACCACACATGCAGAATTACGGAAGCATTCGGTGCAGATGCAGAGCCATCACTGCTCTGGTGCTGTGCCTGCTCTCAGTCAAGGATGCTGGAAAGTTCTCTCTACAGCTATGCATAACTTTCTCGCTCAGTAACTGTGTGTGCATATCCACCCACTTGTGTGGGCCCATTCACCGCTCTGCAGTATTTTCTAGGCACAATCTGACGATGAGCAGCTCACATTGTCACAGCCTGAGGTACATGGTCGGCAAGCACATGCAGACACATTTAATCTGGCAGCAGAAGCAGCAATGTCTCTTTGGACGCTCAATACAAACAGAGTCACTAAGGGGAAAACCAGCTACCCCAATCACACACATGCCTTCGAGAGCATTTGTCAGTATTGTCATAACACGATATCTGCTGGTTCATGCACCAGCAGATTAATTTAGCACTAAATGGGTAACATTTTGACTAACTCTAGTTGTTTGAGCCAAGCCTGCAGAGGACACCTATGTAACCATGGTACACATCACTATTGCACTTGCCTGTGGGGCTTGAGCTCATGGCAGCCCCCTTGGAAAACCCTGGAATATCTGCTTATTGTACAAATTTTAACAAAAGCCTTTGTGCCCTGCCTGTGTGGTAACGGAGTGTTTTCAAGCCATTGACAACACTGAGTTCCTTGAAGTTGTTAATGGGTTAAAGCTGGGACATCTGGTGAAACACTAGCCTCAGCTGTTCCTCAAATGACATCTTCTTGGGTCAAATTTATCTCTTCTTGCCAGTCCATCTGCTCGCAGCCTGTCAATGGTAAACACTTGAGAGCCACAGAGCAAGGGAAGCAGCAGACAGCAGTGAAGGACAGCATCTTGGAGTCTAACTAGATAGCGATACAGGAGCAAAAATAGCCCCCATGCTCTCCCCCTCCCAGTCATCTTCCTCCTGCTGCACTCCAGGGTCAGGGTCAGGCCAGGGAAGCAGTGTGCCACCCTGAATGCGGAGCCCAGACCAGGCTACCCGAGGGCTAATGGGAGACTTGTTTGTTCCCTAAGGCAACAAGGAAAAAGCCACCACACGCAACTCAACACACTACTGTACTTGCTCCTGCTTTGAATGCTCCAGGGGAGCGGCTCACAGCCATGCCGCCAGCTGGTGAGCAGTCACTTCTTTCAGCAAGGCACTCCAGAGCCTCCTGGTCTTTGCTTGCCACCCCTGGGCAGTCCTGCCCGTGTAGCGCCAGCCCGGAGCAATGCAGCAGGAGGCACGGGGGACCTAGAGGCTGCCAGGGAAGGCACAAGATGAATGTGTTTCTCACTTCCCAAGGAGTTTGTACATTCAAGGGCCATTGCCTCCTTGCACATGTCTCTGGTAAGGAGCTTTTTCTTCCAGAAGGCAATGACCCTCACTGTAGACATGACTATAAATCTGCATAGACACACACGCTCCTCTCCAGAGCACGAACTCAAGAGCCCCAGATCACCTGTCAGGCTGTAAAAACAACACGGTGGGAAACATACGTGGCTTCCCCTGCTGCACCTAGGAAATTATGTATCTGAGGGGGCAATGGTATAAAACCCATCCAAGAGATGAAATATTACAAGAATTCCTGGAGATCAGCTGGTGTGCAAGAGTGAGCAGGGAGTCACCTCACAATTAGGGTAATCTGGGAAAAGCAGATTAAGGTGTCCTTGGTGTCAGCTGACCTGCAACAACCTCTGAAGATGCATTTACCTGATAGGTTGAAATCTGGTGAATAAATCTTTTGGTTTAACATGGGCAGACACAGCACAAAGGCCACAGTTTGTCCCATGGGTTACAAGGACATATTCATGGTTAAATAAGCACTCTGCGCGGTTGTGTCTTGCTATCACAGTGGTGATGTCCTGCAACCAGTGAGGATCAGTTTCAAGTTGGCCCTTTTCTATGTGATGAGAAATTTCTACCTTGAGTCACTCAGATTCTTTCACAACAGTGTCATAACACTGCACTGTGCTATTGCAGGGCACCTGCTCGTGTCCCGATGCTGCCCAAAGGACAGCGAGAAAACGTCATCATGACCCCCATGAAGCAATGAGGCTTCTTAGCATGCTACGAATACCCTTGAAGAAAAAAAGCTTTCACCCTACCAGTGCCATGCAATTGCTCTAATGAGCCACACGACTATAAGAAAAGCATTTGCCTTCTCCTTCTCAGACTTCTCCATATCCCCAATTAACTACATTAACATCATAACTAACCCCCTGTTCCCTGGCGCGTGCTGGCAACTGGCAAAGTCCATGTTTCGAGACGTGCTTGATGCATTACTGCACAGCGGATCAAGAGACAGACATTTTAGTGTGCGTCAGACACCACATTTCTCCATCCTCGAAACTGATCCTGCCGGAGTGTGCTCTCTGCAGAGCCAGGACTTTAACCCGAGAGTGCAGCTGCATTTTTAAGTATCATGTTAATACAGTGTCGTGAGGGGGATTTTGTTCAGGGGCGGATGGCTCCACTCTGACCTTTGCCTCCAGAGGTATGCTTTAAAATTAAAACCTTGCTTCTTGTGTGACCTAGCACTCATTTCTCTCCATTCATACAATAGCGTGATTTTAAGAACTGGTCATGTTGTCATCTGCTGGTGTGCATGGCACTCTGTACGTGCCAGCAGAGGCCAAGAGAAGCGCCATACGTACTCTAGTATTTCTAACCCAAGAAACTTTTATAGTTGTGTGAACTCAGAAGATGGAGAAAGACCTTGGTATTGTCCATCTGGCCTGGTAGTATCCCAGCTCTGAGCTTGGGTTCAGAGCCACAGCTCAAGAAACTACATTAAGCTGACAGTAGAGCCAAGCCAAAAGGCTCCTTTGGGACCTTGGGAGGGAGCAAGGGGGATGGTGGCCAGGAAGAGCAGGCACAGCTCTGGGAGCCCTGCTCTGCTTCTGCTGCCACATGCTTCTGCTTCACCGTAGCAAGCCCCCTCCTTGAGCTTGCTTCTGCTACTGCACCGCCCCATCCATCGGGCAGCAGGTAGCCTGGAGGCACTGTGTGGCCACAGGGTCTGCGGAGGTCTGGCCATCCCTGCTGTGCATCCCTCAGCACAGCCAGCCCGACTTCAAGAAATGAGACTCCTTTATGCTTTTAATTGTGCTACCCTCTAGTGGCCATTCCCATCCCCTTGGAGCTCAGCTCACTGCTCCTGGCAGAGGAGAGGACTGCAAACCTTCCAGACCAGAAACCATGCTGTGCAAGAATGACTTGCACATTTGAAAGGAGGCTGAGACCTGGGAAGGTCAAGCGCTAGCCCAGGCAGAGTGTGCTCCACCACCCTGCCTCTGCTTTGGCCTTAGGAAAAGGAAGATCCCCCTGCTCAGGCTGAGAGGTCTTGGCAAGAGCAGGGTGAAGCCAGCTCAATATCAGGTGCTTGCAACACAAAAACCACCACCAAATTTGGGCTCTTGGCAGGCTCTCCAAGAGAACGTGCTTCCTTCCTCCTCCCTGCTTGCTTCCCCCACTGTCTCACACCAGGCACTCCAGCAGCTTAGATGCGGAGCAGAAACACTCAACACGTCAATAAAAATGGGTTAGAATTCAAGGAACGTCCTTGCAATTACTGAGATAATTGCTACATTTCAGAACGAAACATTACTTAATGGCGCTCAATTATCTTGTGGCAGGGCCTGCAATGGCAGCAACTAATTGCTTAACTAAAGACTTTCTTCTTTCCACCCTGTGTCAACACGCACCCATGCAATTAGGCCATCCGGGCAGGGAGGAGAGGAGATACCTGTTGTGAAAAGAGGGGTTAAGTAGCAGCCACAGCCATGTTTTGAAGCTCAGAGGACAGGTGTCTTGCCTCAGACATTAAAAAAGATGTGAAGCAGAACTGGAAAAGCCCAGGAGGGAACAAGGATACAGATTTTTGGTTCCTGTCTCTGAACAGGGAACTCAAATGGCTGCACAATGTGCCTAGTGCCACTCTTACAAGTCTATACACCCCCCCAGGCTCAGCTGCATGTCAGTAGCCTTTTTGTAGTTTATCAGTTTGGAGAGTTCACAGATACATTGGCAAAAACACCCAAAACCCCAACTGCCTAACAAGCTAATAGAAAACTTTTCTTTGGTTACTTTCAAGCTTGTTGAAAATCTGCTTGTTGTTCATCTCTTCACTGAACATCTCTCTCATATGAAAGAAAAGCAAAGGGAAAATAGGTGTACTTTCCTCGTTATTTGCCATTTCATTGCTTCTTCACAATCCTCTTTACTACCTCAACAACTCTCAGAAGCAGAGCCTTTCACTCTGCTCTGACACATTACTACTCCCTGACCTCCAAGCCCCCACCCCTTCTCTCTGGCTTTTTCAGCCTCTTCTCTATCTGAGGGGGGAAACACAAGACACCAGATCAGGCCACTACCCTTGTGAAAACATGAGGTCTTCGTTTCCACCCCTCACTACTCATGTTTGGTCTGTTCATCTGACAGACAGAGCTCACCACAGAGCCAGCCCCAGGCCTTGTCTCCTGAACATTGGGTACCCTGGATCCAAGGGCCGTGCCTGTTCAGCTCTGCTCATCCTTTCCAGACTCACATTTCTCAGGCATGAAATCCCAAGGCTGTTTTGTTGTTCAATTACCAGCTCAAGTCCCTCCCTTTGAAACCCCTCTTCACTACTCTTAATGACACTTTTTTCTACAGTTCATCAGTTTCCACAGCACTAGTAAACAAACTAGGGTTGACTGTCTGGCTCAGACACCTCCTTGGGGGCCTTCAGCCTTATGGAAAACTGTCTGTTCTCATCCTGGTTTTGTAGGGTTGACAGTTTCAAATCATAACAATAGTTCATTCTCACCCTTCAAGTTACTGAATGGCCCTGTAAAGATTTGAAACAAAGGCTTCAAGACCCCCAAATTATATCTTTCAAATCTCGTTTTTTCCTCGTTGCTACATTAAGAGCTCTCATGGACTAAAAAACGTAGTTCCCTCTCCAGAACTCCATGCTAGTTTGTCCTCATTTCTCCACATCTTTTAAGTCCTGTGCCTACTGTTTGGACTCGTATTTCTGTTACGAGCCTAGGAAGGGGACAGGAGCCAGGGGGGTACTAAGGTTTTGTGGACTCAAACTGATCACTTAGAAGAATCATAACTCAGCAAGGGAATAGTTAACATCCCCTAAAGTTGAGAGCAGTTTTATAGCAGACACTTCAGTTTGCTAGCAATGCACCCGCTCCATTTTCACACACATGCACATGGGCTAATTGTTTCACAGTAGTAACCTCACCTGCAATTAGGCACTGTTTTAAGTCTTTGATCTTTATACCTCTCCAGAGGACAGCAGGATTCCCACATAAAAGCCTTTTATTATTTCATTCTCCATGTGGGAGTGACCCTATGCTCCTGTATTTATTAAAAAAAAAAAAAGTCCTTACCTGATCTCAGAGATTCCCATTGAGCTGAGTAAGGCCGTGGCAAGGGGGAAGTCTCACTTTGGGGGATGGCTCTCCCAGGTGCTAAGGATAAGCGATTATGGCCCCAACCTGATGGCCTTCACCTGCTCCCTGAGCAGACTGCTACTCTGCTGCTATCCCGAGCATCAAGCCCATCCTGGAGATGGACCTCTTGGGGATATGCCTTGTCTTGTTGATTCATTTCCTAGGGTTATTTTTATTTGTTTGAGACATAGTCCAATTGACAGTTAAGGATCAGCACACATTGTCCCTTTCCAGGGAGCTTACGACAGCCAATGGAGCTCGGCTACGTGCCGTGGAGGAGAAGGCATCTACATCTGCTACCCTAGCACACGCTAAGGCAGGAGGGTGCACAAGGCTCCTGAAGAGACAGTTGCTGGATTTTGTCTGGCTGTTTTTTTAGGGAAAGGGTTGGGGCAGAGCAGGTAGCTCAGAGGCCCAAGCCATAGGTCTGGTCCCAAAGAAAACAAAACATCAGGGCCTCAAGGCTCTTAATTAACACTATTAGAGTGATAATCATGGCCTGCCCAACCCCAGGGGAATGGAAAAAACCCTCCAATGTGAGACGTGCATAAAAGTACTGGACTGAAACATGAATATTTTTACCCACCGTCAGTGGTTAGAAGGCAGTGTGGGGTGAGGGAAGGGAAGAAGGAAAGATCATCAGCTCAAGGAGTTTTTGGTTTAGCACCAACACGTAGGAAGCAGCCTAGAAATCAGAGATTTCTGTGAAGTGTTTTTGCTTTTTGCGGGGCAGCTTTCGAAACATCTAAAAAATTCAGACTCTATATCCTTTGCAGTTCATTAGTGCACAGTAAAATATGCCCTTAACCACTTCCTTTTTGTCTTTTTTTTTTTTAATTAGATTTGGCTTAAAAATAAATCTCTTCTGCATTTTCTTGCAAAGGAGCTGATGGGAGAGTGCTTTAGGAGAACCAGCATTGCTTCCATGCTTCTGTGCAAGAGTTGGGCTCCAGTGATGAGACTCTTTTCATCTTGCAGGGATGTACTTCCAGAGACTGGTCCAAGGGAGTGGGAGAGGTGCCTGGTTCCCCCAGCTACCAGAGTCCAGCCAGTTGCTGGTGTAGCAGCTTTGGACACCTTCCAGAAAGTTCCCCTAGGTACAGCCAGCTGATGGAGCTGATTTGTCCCTGAGGAAGTAAAGCCATGCTGTGCTACATTGCTCCCTGGTGAAGGAATGAGCAGAGGGGTTTTGTGTGGTTCTGCATAGTAGAGAGTCCCATGGGTCTAATAAGCCCTTCTCCGGGTGGCAGATGCAGTTCTGTCCCTTGGGTGCCTCCTTCTCACTCTCTGGATGTGAGGAGACCTTACAGCAGCCAGAGTGAAGCCACCCCTCCTGATGAGCACTCGGGGGCTGATGTGAAACGACACAATTATTTGGCAGGTGACTGGAGGCAGGAGCTACTTATCTCACTCAAACTGTGTGGGTTTGGGGTTTCAGAGGTAGTGCCGATGAAGACGCATAATTAGAGCACCCCAGAAGCTGCTTTAAATTATCAGCTTAATTTGCCTGCTGCCTTTGGAAGGAAGAGAAAAGTTCACACCAACTTTCTCCATCTGAGCCTACACGTAGGAGATGCTGATTTGTGCCTTTCAGTACGATCAACACAACATTTTCCCCTGCCATTTGCAGTTGTGTATCTCCAGCCCACACTGATAGAGGATGTTTTGGAAGACAGCCTGAAATGCAACGCTGTCAGGGCACTGGCCCTAGCAGGCTCCCCTGGCTCTGCATTTGGTAGCAGCATCTTCTGCCAGCTGTCCACCAGCCCAGCGCTCTTGCATTTAAGCACATGGCACATGAGTGTCGCCGAATTCAAAAACCCCTCACCCACTAAACACCCAGCTCAACCTAGGGTCTCAGCCCTGACATGTCTCTTTCATCTTCTCTGGCTGTAAAACCTACGGCATTAGCTCATCATTTATAAAGTGCCTCGTGTCACAGAGTCTCTCTGAGGTATGGTTTGCCCCAGTTATAAAAAAAAAATCAAAGAATCACAGATAACGTGTACTCAAAATCATCAGTTAAAGGTTTCCTTTGCTTTCTGGTTTCTTCACTTACTTTCAAGCCACACATGCTTCACCCTTTCAAGCTTTCCTTTGCTAATCTGGGAACTAGAAATTCACTTTCATCTTAATGAACACTGAGATGGGGGCAGAGAAGCGCAAGTGACTGACTGGCCCCGGCTTAACGCACAACCGTTCCCCAGCTGAACCACCGGCTCACCGCTCTCCCACCCCGGCCGTGGCAGCTCGATTCGGCTGGTGATGCAGCTACTCTGCAGCAGGGGAAGCGCGTTACTCCGAGAGCCTGAACCCTCTGCCGTGCTTCTGGAGCTGGTGTGTTATGAGGGGAAAAAAGGAAAGGGCAAGTAACATGAATTTCCCAATTAAAAATCACTGAACGGTGACACTGGAACTCAAAGTCAGACTTTATTTTCAGCTTTAACCCCAAAAAGCCTCTTGGATGTGAGCCCTTCTGTGTTGCCGCCGGTGTTACTGCATCTCACCGAGGGCAAACCTCGTCAGCAGTTTCATCGGCTCTCTCCTTCCATCTCGCAGGCCCCTTACCTTCACACGTGACTGGAAAAAACTGTTTCAGCCAGAAAGCACGGTCTGTGCCGCCCTGGTACCTGCGGGTAGCGTTCAATAACAGGTGCTGCAAGCACAGGGCTGCTCCTGCCCTGACCCTCGTGCCAGAAGCCTGTCAAGCAGCTGCTCTGTCTAAACTGTACCCTGCTTAACAGAGCACAGTGCTTGCCTTTTTTTCGTTCTCCTCCTCTGGAAGCTCGTATTTCTCACCTCCCACTGTAGCACTTATCGGAAAGAATATCCTTCACCTCTAGCCTCAGTGTCCCCTTCCCCAGGCTGGAAAGTCGCTGATGATGGGGGTGGAGGGTGGCAGCTTGTTCTCAGCTCATCAATCTATCACAAACCTCTGCAGCAGGCTCGCTGGCTCCAACCCTCATTTATTTTCAAGCACAGAGGATGTTTGTGTTTGATCGGATATGCTGGATAAATGATTTCAAGCCATGGATTTCATTTCATCACTAATCGCAGACATGGGTTGAAATCTTGCTCATGAAGCTGGCAGCTAAACTTCCATTGACCTTCCTGGCAAGGTGGGACACTGGTCACCCTGAAATAAATAATAATGTAAATTAAATCAAAGGGGGCCACAGGAAAGGGTTGTGCAAGAAGACATCATATCATATCATCCTGAATTTTACTCCTGGTCTGTGGATTCACATATGAAAAGGATATTTGTTTTCTTGTGTTACTAGTGGCTGTAAAACAGCAACACGTCATTAAGGAGTCTCACAATCCCAGCTACGATAAACCCCAGAAGCTTCGACACAAACCCCAAGATGCTCTCATAACATTAGTCAGATGCTTAGCTAATAGCTTTGGTATCCCTATGGATAAGGGATGCCCCTCCTCTGGGTACAGCACATCCCGCTGGAAGTGGCACTGCAGGGCTCAGGGCTGGTGGCACAGCTTTCTACCTTCAGCACTTTCCACTTCCCTTTTCGCTCCACGCCAGCAGAGCAGATGACCCGGACTCCCTTTCCAAGGACATGAAGGCTCCCCGCTCCAAACTGGTAAATCGTTCAGGTGCTCAGCATAGAGCTCCTCCCAGGAATCAGGGGAAGCCACAGAGGCATTTCATTTTTTACTCCTTTTTCTTAAATGCTACTGATTGTGCAGTAGGAGCTATATATGAATGTTTGGCCCTTTTTTCACAAAGACCCCAAACCTGGAAGCCAGACCAGGGAAATCAGTTATTAAAGCATCTCTCTGCACCTCTACTGTGCCCAAGCAGGCTAGACTGACAGTTGTTCAGTGTCCTGCATGAAATGAGCTGGTGAGTCCTCAGGCCAGCCTTGCAGTATAGCACCCTCTTTGTTCGAAGTCTCTATATCATATATAACGTCACAAAGGAGAGACAGAGGGGAAAAAGAAAATGGAGGTAAATGGATGACAGGAGGGATAGAAAAGACAGCACAGCAAAGAAAGATCATGACTTGTGCTTGTTATTAGTGCAGCAATACACATCTGCATTTCGCGGTTTGTAGTCTGTGCCCTGGAGCTGCTCTAAAGGCCCTCTCCCACCGCTGTGCCATGATGTGCCATGTCCTTCCCTATGCACAGTGGGGCCAGGAAGGAGCTTTTAGAGTAAAGCTGCTCAACATGAACTATAACACCCGTGCTCAGCAGGGCAGTGTGGGCTTCACCTTTCTCTTAATGAGGAATGGCCTCAGCATTGCAACCTCCACAAAAATGCCCTTGCCTGCATCTCTCCATGGCACCTCACTGGCCTCCAGAGCCTAATTCCTGAAATTAGGTACTAGGGCAGAGGTTTTTGGTTTCCAAACTAGACAATGCACTGGAGAGTGGCCAGAGGCTGTGGGTACACAGAGCAAGGGTGGGGTAATTTGGGGGGAAGCTTTCTGCCTACAGGGAGAGCAGGATGCGTGAGAGCAGGTCTACAGCACTCAGCTGGAGCAAAATTACCAGCAGATCATCAGCTCGATAGCAGGATTTAGCACAGGGAGGGCCAGGCCGGGTGAGTCACTGGGCTGCCGATGGCTGTGATATCCCAGTGAGTGTGGAGTGGGGACCAGCAGGGAGGCTGCCAGGTTAGTTATGGAGGTGGGCACCCTCGAAGGTCAGCAGCTGCTGCCCGTGACTGTGTCCCTTCACACCACCAGATGCCGGGGAGGACAGAGCACCAGCCCCTGAGAGCTGCCAGCTTTTGCCACTCGTTACTCACACGGGCTGCACCCTGCAGCCGTTCCTCCCCCAGGAGTTGGGTGAGGAAACATGTTTTGCTCCACCACAAGCTCTTCCTCTGAGGTGCACATGAGGAGCTGAACTGTGCCCAACCCCAGCATGGCAACAGCTGAACTTTGCTCACTAAGCCATGGTCAAGCACCAGGGATCCAAGCCGGTGGCCAAGCTTCTGGGAAAGCTCAAACCAAGACTCTAAAGGAACTAAAGCAGAGGGAACTCCCCCACACAAAACAAGAAACCGTCACTCTGGTCATCTTCAAGCCCACCAGGTCCTGGTGGGACAGGCAGGTCTGGGCTCTGCTGTCTTCAGCTCAATCACTTGCCACAGCAGACAAATGAGCTCAGATACTCAGATACTTGCTCATTACTTCAGACTTGCATACCCAGTGCCCGCTCACCCCAACATCAGCTATCATTTTGAGACAGTGGTATCTCACCCTTTCTCTGTGCAGGTCTAGAGAACACCGGGATGGAATTCCACACAGTCAAGCTCAGTCTATTAATCAGAGATTACCAGAGCGTGTGGAGATGCTCTTGACACCAAAATGTTTTGACAATCAAACAAACATCCCCAAGCGACTCTAGGCATCAAGCACAGCTGATGCATGGGTAGCCAAAGCAGCTTTGAACTGTCTAGCCATGCAGCCACATAACAGAGAGCTCAGCAAATCCTTCCTGAGAAGCTGACTGAACTCTTGGGTTACTGCTACACATGAAGGCAGCTGTCCTGTCTGCACATCCGACACTACCTTTGCTGGCTGATGGTAGCTCCAGTCTGTGCAAGCTGAAACCCTGGTGCAGGTCAGTGCTGCTACCTGTGAGGTTTTAAGGAATCATATCCACTCTGTAGAGCACAGTAAAGCCATCACCCTCTGCATGCCCTTCCCCATGGCCAGCACTGTACACACCAAGCCTTCCCCACCACAAAGAGAAACACAAATTGCAGATGCATGCTGCTGAAGAGTATCTGCAGCATAAGGCTCCATGGCCGCACCACTGTAGCCAGTAAGGGATGGAGAGTTCAGGTTCCCTGAGTAACACTACTGCAATTCCTGTTTAAGAGCAGAGATAGTCACTTCCCTTGCTTTGCAACCAGGGTCCCTGCCCCACAAGTGCAAACTATTTCCAAACACATCATCCACCCATTGCTGGGGCTCTCCCCTTCCCTGTGCTCCAGGTGGAACGGTAGCTGGATGTGATGAGGTGGTACTTGGCCTGAAAAATCTTTAGCTGTTGCAATTGGGTGCACAGGAGCTGCAGCTGGACTAAGTTAGGTTAGAGTGGGCTAACCAGAGGGATTTTTGCTGGGTTTCTCCAGCACCATGTTAACCACAAATCATGAAGCAGCAAGGAGATCTAAGAAAATAACATTTCACATCTGAAATGCTTTCTTACAGAGCAGGTCCAAAAAATAAAAAGTCCCATGAGCTCAAAAGAGAAATGAAAAGTAATTGTTAGGGTCTGAGGTTCTACAACACACAGAGTATTGAAATGACTCACCCTGCCATAGTCGAGCTACCAGATTTCCTGTTTGCTCTGCCCAATCTTTGCGTGTTTTTTAGCAACTGGAACTACGAATTAAACTCCTACACTAAAAAACAGCTGGTGGCAATGGAGGTGGGGTAATTTCATGAGGTAACTGTGACACACCAATGTGAGAAGGCTTGTGATCCAGTTTTGGTTTAAATTTGGAGACTAAAGTTCACCTCAGTCCTTATTTTGTCCAAATGGCTTATTCATCTCCAGAACATATTTTGCATCCCTGTTTCCCCTGCTGCACAATGGAATATGATGCCATGCACTCTGCTTGTCATAGCTCAGATCCTGTCTTACATTTCTCTAATGCCTTGAACGCTGGAGAGTCTTGACATGTTTCGCAAGCTGCTGTATACGTAGCCAGAATCAGGCATGTGGCCACTTCTGGGGTGAAAGACAGCAATAACTGCATGTGCTGCACTAGGAGGAGTAAGATTCTGTCCTGGAAGAGATATGTTTTCATAACATGTCATTTATGTCAATCTCTGAACACCCAGCAAGCTGCTAGCTACAATTTAGCTGCATCTGAAGGACTGGAAATATTACTGCTGGGATGTGAATGTGTAGTTCCAGGCGATCTATTTCTGCTTAACCTGATAGGCTGTTGGTGGCTGTTTGCATCACGTAGATATACCACAGACCAGTAATAGATAAATATCAGTGCAATCACAACCTTGTGAACCTTCTGTGCCTTCACCCCAAAGGATGCCTTTCTCAAAAGGATCCAACACCAGGTGGGAAAGGAGTCAAATTGCCAGAAAAAAGTAATCCTCTCTCCTCCACTTCTCATCACCTGCAGGTCTCTCTTCTCCTTGCTGCTCCAAAATGTGGGGGTGCAGCTGGCAGAAGTGGCAGCAATGCAAGAAGGAGGCGAGTCCAGCAGGTTGGGAGGGCAAAGGCAGAGCTGTAAGGAGGGAGGTCGTGGTTTGGGCTGTGGTTCTTAATGAGTTGCATTAGCTGCATAGATTGAGAAGGCCATGGCAGTAAGGGTATGACACAGGCTCTCTCCTCCCAGTGCCTCTGCAGCCCTTAGGGTCCTGCACATCCCTTCCCTGGTTGAAGAGGTAGTGTGACAACTCAATTGACTATCACAATGCAAGTTTGGTGCCCGGAGCTAACATTTTCCCATTGAACATACTCTAATTCAGGCTGACAATCCTACTCCTGCATCAGATGCCAGGCTCCAGGCACCCTGCAGCTTCCATAACACCTACCTGGAGCCATTTGCCACAGCCTACCTGCTCATCTCTGTCCCCTCTCCCAAGACCCTGGGTGCTAAGAGCATGTCCCTCTGGAAGTCTGAGGGAGAGGCTCCAGCAAGGTTCTTGTTGAGGTACCTGCTAGTTGCCTTGCACCACTTGGGATGGTGCCAGTGAAAAGGCAGGTGATGCTCAGCAGATAAGAGGCTGACCAAGGGCACCTGTGACCTGATCCCAGTGATGCTACCAGCTCCTTTCTCAATTGGGTTTTAGTTTACTTGCTGTTCTGATTTTTGACAGACCTATAAACTGGTTATTCTTAGAGAAGGAGAAAGACAGGGGAATAAAATCCCTTTCTCCATGTCAGCCTTTCTTATTGTCATCCTGGAGCTAGAGGCAAGTGTCGCCCCTCTCTCCCACACGCTGAGAAGGTACACAAAAGCAGTTCTTGCGGCCTCGAGCGCTGCCTGGGGCGGTGGCTGGCAGTTGAAGAAGACCTGGTTTCCAGCCACTCACCCAGCTGCTGCAGTGTGCGTCCTACCTCAGCCTGAATCATAGCTGCCAGCGGGAGTGAACACCAGGCTTGCAGGGGAACGCTGCCTTCAGCTGTAGCAAGTTCTTTGTGTTCAGGAAACCACAGCCCTGGCTTAGTGGTGTAGCTGTAACATGGGTGAGTGTCTTTAAGCGCACTCACAACGGGCAGACTACAGCTATTTTTTAGAAGGCATTTGCATTTTGGTGCTGTGGAGGATATGAAGTGGTTGCCTAAAAAACAGGGTCTAGCATACTGAAAAAAATTGATCTCTGCTGACACGCAGTAGCCCTGAGCCAGTCAATCCACCTCTGGCTCCCTAATCCACCCATGCGGCCACAACAGCCTCCCAAAGCAATCAACTGAATGATCGGTGTGCAGCGCAGCAGCGTGCTGGGTACCACACAACATCTGGAGTTTGCTGGAACATTAACTTAGCTTCCTCGAGCATCTGCGCAGAAACAAAAGGCTGCTTAAAGAGAGCAGAGCCTCTGAATACCCCCTCACAGGTGAGATGGATGATTTGAACTGATTGCTCTGCATGCAGAGCAACTCCATATCACACATCCGGAGCAGGGGGGACTGGACATCTTGCACGTCTGCCATCATCTGGTCCTGCAGGTCTGTTCCATGAAGCAGCACAAGCACCGGCACAACGTGGCCTCACTTGTGACTGCTGGGCCACACAGGGTGGACAACATGAAGAAGAGTCACTGCAGTTCTGTTGTTACCAGCACAGTAGGGAATTTTGACCAAGTGTTCATCCAGCCACTGTGTAAACCCTCCTGAAAACACAGAAATTGTGTTATATCTATCAACACTGGTCATCAGCAGGCACCTATTTTACGAGGCACCCACTACGTAAAAACTCTTCCTACTTCTCTCCAACCCTAAATCATAGTCACGCTCATTGCTTTATTCAGGTGAACACTTTTGTCTTTACACCAGGACAAGGTTTGCACCGATGTAGGAATGAGAGGCCCACTGGCGAGCCCACATACCAGCCCGTCTTTATAGGATGCTGTGGCTGGACAGGGCTGAGGCCTCACCTCCACCAAAGCTGGTGTCTGGATACTGAGCTTGAAATCAGCAGAGAGACAGAAGAAAATCAAATTCACTCCTGGCTCTGCCTTTCTTTGCCACCACGCGCCATCCCAGATGCTTCCTTCTCCCCAACAGCATCTTCCACCTTGCGACACTTACAATGCTGCCCTTCATCTTAAAAAGCAGCGTGCGTGGCAGAGACAGCAAAGCTGTTGCCCGATGTCTCACAGCTGTGTCTCTGCCTTGCACATTTCTGTGCGGTGCCGAAAAACATGAGGGTGGGCAGCCCTGGGATAGCCCCTACCTTCACCCCCGCCTTCTCCCTGACCATGTGCAAACCCGGTGCTGGGTCAGGCCAGGATGGCCGCACCAGCCTCCAACAATGTTATTTCTTCCATCACCTGGACCTGTTGTTTCCAAAGGAGCAAAGAGCCAAGAGATATATTTGTTGATGGTGTGTATGTTGGTTACTACCAGGATTGGCAGTTTTAAGGATTTTCCACGTATGGCGTGTCCTTCCACGTTGCAGTGCACTGACCCAGACACAACACTGACA
Source organism: Phaethon lepturus (assembly GCF_000687285.1). Taxonomy (NCBI): domain Eukaryota; kingdom Metazoa; phylum Chordata; class Aves; order Phaethontiformes; family Phaethontidae; genus Phaethon; species Phaethon lepturus. The sequence continues at coordinate 31,719 of NW_010531922.1, read as the reverse complement.
GCTGCACGGTAAATAAATAAAAACAGAGTATTTTGATCTTGGAGCAGGAGGCGGTTGGGAGGGTAAGGGGGGGCCAGGGTGTCAGCCAGACAGAACAGGGTGGCCACAGCTGTGGTGGGAACAGATGCGGCACAGGGAGCGGGAGCAGGGAATAAAGTTCTGCAAATGTAAGCAATGCTGGAAAGTCTTGGAGAATGGCATGCATATTTGGGACAGGTGGGAAGTGTTTACATTGAAATAAGAAGGACGATGGCCTGACAGAATGCTGGCTACATTACCTGTGACCCAAGCTGACCGACCTCAGCTCTCATGGACCCAGAACATCTCAGACCACTATTTCTCTGTCACAGCAGAGCCCACTGAATTCATGTAGGGTCCTGTCCCATACTATGGGTGTCTGGTGCTCTTAGGTGTTTTGTTCCTCTCACAAGCAAGTTGACGTTGGCTCTCAGCCAGCCTTTATCCCAGTCGAGCTTGTAGTGGGTCTCTCTAGTACCCCTGTGCAAGCCTTGGGCCAGGCGGGTACGAGGCAGTATCAAGACCAGGATCACCTGAGCAGCAAACCTGCCAGTGTGGTCTCCAGCACAGCTGAAGCACAGCTGGCAGTGCCTGAGGACACCCATCTGTCTGACCCCAAACAGCAGTCCTGCCACAGCTGGGTCCCAAGGTGGGTACAGTGGTTTGGTGGTTTTGGCATTTTTTTTTTTTTAAGTCTGGCAGAAGCTATTTCTCAACTGATGTTTAAATGGTGAAACAACTGGAGTTGCACATTTTTTTAATTCTTGAAAGCAGCCCTGCTGCCAGGAGGAGCTCAGCAAAGCTCTTGTGGGGCAGGTAACCTGCTGCTAGCCGCTGGCTGACTGAACTGGCATTTTGGTACAAAGCAGTTGTGCTGTGTGCTCCCTTTGCTGATGGATATTAAATATAAGAGGTTATGGGGCTCGTTGCTGGGAATCTTTGCAATGCTTCAGCGAACTGCCTGCATCCTAAGGACTCATCACAACTAATGACATGAAAAAAATCCTTCTTTTCTCCTGGCACATTATACCCTTTCTTTAAAATATTAAGGGCTGGATTTTTCAAGAACCCTGGAGGCACTTGTGTCCCCATTTAAAATTAGTGGAGGGTTGGGAACCCATCTCCCTAAGATGCTATTGAAACTCCACCTAAATGAGTTGAGCTGAGCCCAGCAAAGGCATACAGTGTGGCTCTGGCATAGCTGCAGGATGAATGCCTGCATCACACCTATGTTATGCAAGAGTGGCAAGGAGACTTGTCCGAGGTCATTTCGTACGGAGGTGGTGCACGCAAGAATAGAGACCAGAGCCTCCACCTCCTAAGCCTCCAGTTTGCCTCCAAGCTTCCCTTTTGCTCCTGGCTCATTGCTGCCTTGTGTGATCCAGGGGAGAAGAAATCCTTCTTAACTACAGCTATTTCACCAGAGGATGCTCAAAGGCAGCTTGCAAGAAAGTTTGAGTGTTTCTAATCAAGTTGAAGGAAGGCTCACAAGCACAAAGTCATGTTGAGAGACATTCTCTGCATTTATTCACACCCTAGCCCCTAGATAAAAATAACTTTATATGTTAAGTTTAGGACCACAGAAAGCCCAGAGAATAGCAAGGGATTATCACAAAAGGGCAGCAAGGCAGTCAAAAAGAGCCTGAGGGACAACTTGTACAACTTCCATGAAGGGAATAATTAACTCAAACTGTATACAGACAGCTCTTGGGAGCGTCCACTCTAGAGATGTTCAAAGAGTCGTTTGCTACTTTGGGCTCACTTTAAATCGAGTGTCCTAAAAAAAACCACTTCAGCTATGCATTTCATTTCAGTTATACAGGGTGTTTAAATGCCAAAGGATCAGGGAAAACTTTGTTATTAAAGGGCTGCAAGACTTTAATAAGGTACACAGTCATTAGAAAGTTGTTGAGTCATGAAAATATTCTCAATAATTTGAAGTTAATGTTTAGTGTATGCTGTACCATGAAATGCTTAGATGTTGTGGCCATGGATACTAAAGAAAAACCTTAAGGCCATGACTACACGAGCAAGTTACCGCAAGGTAAGCTAGGGTGTAATTTTAGAGCACACCACTTACAAAAAGGTAACTTCCCATTTGACAGCTCTTGTCCCGGGACAGCTAAGTCCTTGCTGAACATGGCACGGGCTGCCCTTTGAGGGCTCCTGGCTAAGGGCATGCATGTGGCTAGGTACAGCAGAACAGATAAGATGCAATAAATCTGTGCAGTAACTGATCTTTCAGTAACTTTCCAGCATAGATGCAAGGATGGGTAGACTATATGCAGCAGCCAAAGCCATGGAAATGGACACAAATGGATAATCAAGAAGCTAAATGGAAAGGGATAGAACCTAATGTGAAGATTCTGCTTCATGAAAACAATAAATACATATATTAATAAATGCTTGCAAATCATAATCAGGGGTCTATCTTCCCTATACCAATGGCTCTGTTGAAGAGGTAGGGAAAAATGACTACCAAGAGTTTCCTTCTTTCCTCTCTTTTCCAGACAAACACAACTATTTGAATTAAAACTGCTTCTGGTGATCTGCCCTTTCTTTTCCATCTCTGGATCCTACCAAGCAAAATTCACTGAATTCCACTTATGACTTTAATAAGACCAGAATTTCTGTATGTAGTTGTTGAGGAGTGTGTGCTCGACAAATCATTTAAAACCAGGACAGCAGGGCTCCTATCCCCAAATCAAGAATTCATCCAGAGCCTGCCCTGAGCCTGTCCAATGGCTTTCTAACCCCAGTGGCTAGGGCATCCTGCAGCCCAGAGTTTTTTCTTTTCAACTCAATAATTATCATTGCAGGACTTTTCTTTCTTTCCTCCAACTAGTTATTCTAATGAAGGGAGAGCTGTAAGTGTATTTCCTCTCCAAATTTTGGAAACTGCTTATACCTCCTGTTGTAATAAAGGAAATGGAGCTTCATCAAGAGAGCCCTGCTACTGCTCAGGTGAGTGGGAGGAGTCCTCCAGACCCACCCTCACGGGCAGGTGAGCAATCCTGATATTCAGACCATCTCTACACTTTCTTCTTCTACCCAGGCAGATGTTATAAAACTTTGGGAAGTGGGAAAAAAGAGACTACAAAGGAAACCATGAGCCAGGTAAGTACAGCAATCAACTTTGCCTCTCACAAGGTTAAGACTTCATCAGATGTGAAATCAGACTTCATCATCTTCTTCATCAGAAGCAGAGAGTGCAGCTTCCTTTGGAAAGGTGCATTATACTCAGCAATGACACCTATTCATCCTGCACATCCCTCTTGTTTCAGGTTAAGAACTAATGATCCCATAATCCAGGCTTGCCTCCTTCTCTTGTGGGTTGGCCTGCAGATCAGGGTTGTCAGACTCTCATTAGTTCATGAGCACCTTACCCAAAGCAAAACTATAAATATAACCTGCTTATATCCCAAAAAACAAGACAGAACGAGAGTACCTTTGCAAAGCCTGGCCTATGCTACATAAGTTTTGCACACGTTGTACACCACTTTGCTCTTTCTAGGTGCGGAAAATGGGAGAGGATGAATGGGAAGAGGAAGAAAAGGAGTTTTTTCCCCCCATTGATTGGTTTCTTTCCTCATACTCCTATAACCCTGCGACCCCCTGCACAAACATGACCTTTCTGACCAAGGGAAGAGGGATGTACTTTGGAGCTGTCACACCTTATGCCACAGAGGAGCATGCCATGGTGGGTGCTGCTCAGCATTCCTCATACTCCTCGTGGAAGGAGGGGGCAGGATGCAGATCCCAACCTGCACACTGCCAGAAATTATCTAGAAATTATAGTTCCCTTGCTAGTAAAGAGTAATGCACATTTCTACTGTTGCCCAGCTCTACAATGAAGAAATATTGTTCTGATGGAGCACAAAATACTCCAACTGTCCACCACTGCTGTGGTTATCTGTAGGCATCTGTTTTCTTTAGGTACTCACTATATCAGTGTCTCAAGAGTTAAACTACCTGGAAGAAGGGGATTTTAGTAGAAGATCCGGAGCAGCAAACATTATCAGCAGTGTTAATCTGTCACATCTTTCCTGGACTGTACATACCACGCTCCATCACTCTGGCATGTCATGGCCTGCATTGTTACAAGATGTACTGAAGCTGTAGCCAGCCGTAGTTTGGCATCTCAGTGAACCTTCTGATCTAAGAAAATACGGGAAGGAAAAAATAATAATGCCATTTTCAAAAAAACCCAACACTACACAAACCAACACACATCTATAAAAAGCAACCAAAACTAACCCCAAGACATCTAAGCAAGTACTAAAATAGAATTTTTCAAATACAGCTATAGAACAAATCTCTTTGAATTAAGGGTGAGCTAGACCCTTGAATGCGCACCACTAAGGGATGCCTGATGGCTCAAAACCTAGAGTTTTTCTTTGTCATGTTGCTTTTATATTCAGACACATACAAAGAAAAAGAATAATTAAAAACATTTGTTTTCCTGGTTCCCATTTCCCAGTTCTGGCAAGAACCTGGCCAGCAGCCAGGCTGGCCTGAAAACATCCCATGTTATCTGAGCTTGGAAATGCAGCAGACTTAAGCTGGACCAGTCCTTAGAGTTGACACCACCAGAGTGCCTGGAACCCACACCCCAGAGCAGACACTGGACTGCAGACACCAGATGAGAGTGAAGGCTCTTGGCTCTATCTTCCTCCTCCTGGAAAGGAGCTAGGGAGAGGAAAAATATTCTGAATAGGATGAAAAATGTCTCAAAGGAATGGATGATCTCACTTGTCCACACACACACACCCAGATGTACAAATATATATAATTATCTGGAAAATACTGTGTGGTACAAAGGTTTCTTCAGCTTGGGTTCATCACAGTTGGGCTAGTCAAGGTTGGTACAGCCATAACAAAGAGTACTTCCCACACATCTCCTGCTAAGAGCCCTTCTACCACATCATAACATTTTAACATGCATTTATATCTGTTGATAGGTATGTCTATGCTTTTCACACACAGAAAACTAGACATGTGATACAATTATTAAATATATCTGTAATAGCTTATATAGTCATGAATAGAATATATGGGCTCTGTGTACACACATGTTCTTATATAGGCTGTTTGTTGAATGCTTTAAACTGTCGCAAGGACATAAAAGGGGCAGGAGATGAAAGGACTATTCCATTCAAATACCATAAAGAAGACAACCCAAAAGAAAGACAAAACCAAAAACTGCTGAAGGCAGTCTCTCCATATGCTTTTTCTCCTGTGCAGGGCATCTGTGGCAGAACAGAGGGAGAGCCATTGTAGTAGCTGGTACATAGTAGTGGAAATAATGATAACAATAATCCCAGTAGCTAGGATTTGGGGGTTTCTTAAGAAGCCCCATGACCACTCGGAGAAAGTTGCAAAAAGCAGCCCAATTTACAGCCACAAATTACCGGTTTCAAAGGTGTCACAAAATATCTTCAGTATCCCTTTCCCCATTTCCTAGACAGTGCCTCCTAAGGGACACAGCAAAGAAAATGCTCCTCAGAGCACAGTTTAGACACCAGCACGCCAAAGCAGCAAAGTCACTTCCATGCTTTGCTGTGATGCCATATTGCATGGTGTGGTGGTGGTGCTGGTGCCAGGTGCCCACCAAAGCTGCTCTATCATTCCCCTCCTCAGCTGGGCAGGGAAAAGAAAATATAATTAAAGGCTCGTGGGTCAAAATAAGGACAGGGAGAGATCACTCACCAATTACCATCACGGCAAAGCAGACTCAACTTGGGAAAAAAAATAATAATTTATTACCAATCAAATCAATAAGATAATGAGAAAATAAAAACTGAATCTTAAAACATCTTACTCCCAACCCTCCCTTCTTCCTGGACTTAACTTCACTCCTGATTTTTTCTACCTCTTCCCCCTGCACAGCTTCTAGCAGCTTCTCACAGAAGCCACCCCTGCAGCCTCCCTGCTACCAAAACCTTGCCACGCAAACCCAACACACATGACAAACCAGTCCTGGCTCTATTCTGTTCCAGAGATTTTTTTTTTCTCTGGGCTTGTTCGTTTTAAATGAAACACATATGCCTCAGTTTGTTGGTTGTTGTTTTTTGGTTTGTTTTTTTTTTTTAATTGGGGGGCAGGGTTTTTTGTTTTATTTGGGGGGGGGGCTTTTTTTTGGAAATGCTATTAAACATTCACACATACTTTCTGCTCACCCTGCAGATGAAGTGCTGTCCCTGAATACAACTGGTGGTGCCTATCGTTTCCACCCTGGAGGTGCACAAGTTCCCACATGGGCATCCTCAGCTCTGCCCAGGGCACACAATCCTTAGGAGCCACAGTCTGAGAGCAAAACCACACCTCTTCCTTGCAAGAAGCCTCCACATCGTCTCCTAAAATTTTGCAAGAGCCAGAACTGTCTTAATAAAACCAAGGAATGAGAGGAAGAAAGAGAGAAGACCTGTGCTACTTCTGCTTAGATACCTCCAGAAGCCGCTACATGCTTGTAGCACTAAGTGGAAATAACTCACTACTTCCACTGTCCCGCTAGAGTAGGAGCTGGTATGTTGTTTGTCTTGCACGGAGGAAGTAGGCCAGTGTTTCTCAACAGGAAGGTTCGCCTGGATCCCAGACAAAGAGGGCTCAGGAACACCAGCCCTCAAATAACCTAACCACTTGCTTATCCCGATCCTGTACACATTCAAGAAAACTCGCCACCACAGCTGCAGATTTGCATCCAGCTTCCCCACAAAACAGTTAACTTAATCCCTGAGCAGAGACACTAATGAAAGAAGCCAAGAATGGTTATTTTTTAGGTAACAAGAATGCCCCAAACTTTACTGGCCTTACATGACTTTTAGCTTCTTGTTCCAAGCTACTGAAAAGCTTGTCTGTTTTTAAAGACTCCAGGTCATTCCTTTCTCTGTGTCCAAGCTGTGCTTCCAATATCTTTTTAAATTGTGTGCTTGTTTCCAGTGAGTGGACTCAGAGCGACAGGAAAAACTCTGTAAGAGAGATTGTCTTCTTGCATATAAATCTTACTTTGAAAGGAGATGGTATTTTTGGAATTCAAGGGCTGGGTTTTTTTCCCTGCAATATTTTTTATTCTGCCACTTACAGGAACCACAGGTCTCCAGAAGGAAGGTGCTTGTTTATCTCTGACCTGAAACAAGGGGCACAAGGTAAAAATCTCCTTTCCTAAACACATTTTCTTTTAGTCCGTTCAAGTTTTTCTTCATTTGTCCACATCCAGGTGTGCAGGATTTCTGGTAGGGAATGTGTCAACCCCCAAAATCCAAAACAGCACAAATTTTTATTTTTGTCTCGCTCTGAAATGCCCTGTGCCATACTTCCCCTAACTGTAAATCAGGAGCAATGGTACTCATGGTAGAGACAACTCGGAGATGCTTTGATGTTCAGCTACACATTTTAAGAGCCTTGACCAAAACATTTTTTATTACTGGTTACTCAACAACAACAACAACAGCAACAACAACAACAACAAATGTCAGCTTGCAAGAATGAGTTAGGAGTGTCAAAGGAAGAAAAGTTCTGCCCCAAAGGCTTATGCTTTATACAAACATGAAGGCCAGAAAGAGCACAATACGATGAAGAGAAACTCAGAGAGTGGCTGTGGACTGTGGACAGGTTTCAGATGTGTGCAACCATCCTCACTAAAGCCAGCTCCTCAACCTTGATATCTTCTTGCATCCATCCCCTGGTCTACGTACCACTGCTCTGACAGACTGGCTGGTAGAGCCTCTGCTGAATGGCCATGTCTGTCACCAGGGTCTGGAAGTGGCACAGAACTGGAGAACAGCTAGCAGGCCCCTGTCCAAACACGTAAAAGTCACTTAAAAATCCCTCTTTGTGACTGAAGCCTGGTGCTGTGGGCTTCTCCTTGCCACGGGACCCAACATCTGCTTAGCACAGTAGGTTGTAGCATGGTCTCATGCTTAGGGAAAGGAGATACGAGAGATTTGGGGACTTGTGTAACTGATGGCATGTCTCAGTAGAGTCTGACGTCCTAGAAGAAGGAAGACAATCATTACTCAGCACTGTGCCCAGCTGGTTGCACTAACCATTGCACTACCCATTGAGGTACACCTCCAGGTGTCTATTTCATTATAAGGCAAAGAGAGAGATATAAAAATGCAAGATGGTGCACTGGCTAATACCTGGCTGTTCCTTTCTCATCCCCAGAGACAGCACAAGACTTGGAAGACATTGACAAGGACAGAACAAATCAGCTTTCTCATCTTAATGCTTACATGGCCACAGTCAGCATGAGAACAGGGAGAAGGATTTGGCTTGCCTTACAGTGCAGGTATCTCCATCCAACCTGAGCACTCTGGGCTCATGTTATAGCTGCTGGAGAAAAATAGGCATATTTTTAGGGGAGATGATTAGCCAGGATTGTTCGGGCTGTCGGGTTAAGGTGACTCAGCCCCTAGGCACACCTCTTGCTCTCTGCTTGTTAGAAGGGGGTGTCTAGACAGCTTGAGTGTAGGTGTTGTTATGTCCACATTCGGTGGGATGAATCTCCCTTGGAGAGCTGCGTGCTGTGCCAAGGAGGCCCTCTGACACCACCTCAGTAAGCAGGGCAGAGTGCTACAAACCGGGAAAAGAGGTCTAGAGCCCCATGGGGTTTTCATAGCCTCACTCCTGGCTGACTTGCAGAGTCATGCGTGGGCTGCATGCAAAAAACCAGTGCCCAAACCCCAGCTCTCCTCTGCTCCCGGTGTATTTTGGGAACTCTGCTGCTCCCCTCTTGGAGCTCTGCAGAGACAGCAAGGATCCATGCAGCGAGGGGGGCAGGCGCTGACGCAGCTCCCAATTAACCCTCCTGAGGGATTGGCTTCTCCAAGCAACTCTCAGCATCTGGATGCAAACAGGCACACCACCCTTGCTGCCACGTGGTCTCCAGGGCAACGTCCATGGGTGTGTACACAACAGGACCGTCAGGTAGCTGCTTGTGTGCCACCGAACATCATCACAACCTTTTATTCCTGGCACAGGGCACAGAGAGATGAATGAAGCTGATATGAAAAATGACACCACCCTGCTATAATGTGTCTAATTCTCCAGTGTCATTCTCAAAAGCTGACTATGTGTCTACATACATATATACACAGACACATAAACACACCTCACTGCTCTTTGTCACAATACCAATCAGTTGTACCAGCACTGCTTACCTTAAAAGCACTTAAGAAAGTCTAAAATCTCTATTTAACACATTCCAAGATACCATCATCTCTCTTATTTTTTTTTTAATTTATTTTTCCTAGTGATGTCCATCTGTAGCAAAGGGCGGCAACCGTCATGTTTGTCTTTAGGAGTAGGCTTAAATAGCTTGGGACAGAATAGTGATAAGTGAATAGTTTTCATAAAAATGTCTAAATGCAAACAGAAATTTGGAGTCCAGTCCTGCTTCCATTTGCAGTCAATTCCTTGAGCGAACAGGTCCCAGTGGTAACTCTGGAGATGTCTCCAGTGAGAGAACAAGTGACATCTGGAAGATCCTGCAGACACGTTGCCTGTCCTAAATGCAAAAAGGACTCCAAAGAGAGGATTTAATGAATGAGATTTACTGCCTTACACAGCAGGCATTCATGTGAAGGACTCTACTCTCCACAGACCAGGTACAATGGTTTCACAGAGTGCCCTGGTGCTCTTGTCTGATGGCCTGTAGGTTTCCAGTTCTCCAAACCTTGGTATAAGCACTGTTAAAGAGCTTATTCCACTCTTACCACATATATCAAAGTTCCTATAGCTGCACCTCTTTTGGTAACTGGGCCTCTGGTGATCACCACGAACTTAGTCAATCCACTCCACTAGGAGCCTTCACAGAGGCATGAAGAAAGGGCAGCCCTGGAAGTCGAGGGACACTGAATGCACTGACAAGTAGGTAGACAGGGATTTGTGCAGAAATATCTGCATGTGCATGTGCGAGGGGAAGAGACAAGGGGAACTAACCCCTTTCCTTCAGGCTATGTCTTTACTCTTTTAGACTCACACGTGTCTCCTTTGTTTTTGATAATAGAGGTAATTATATCTGAAATGTTAAACTGTAAATCCATCACGCAATTAAGGCAATTCAAACTGCACAGAACTATGGGAACATTTAACAATGGATTATGGACAGAGATTTTGAAAATCACACTCCATGTTTTCCATCGCTTGACTCAAAAACTCAGGCAGTTCACTGCTTTCCCCAGGGACTATCTGTCTTTCCACCACAAGATAAGAGAACTACACACTGATTCCAGGGACAACCACTAGTGTATGGTGGTGGAACAAAAAAACTTTCAGAGATGGGTTTACCGTTTGGGTTTCCTTTAATTTTTTTTTACCCTTCTTATCACTAAACAAAAGCTTGTGGTCTTTCCTAGATAATCAGCAATTAAACTCTTATAAAACCACATGCCTGGATAAAGTTAGTCTTATGCAACTTGGATGAAGCTTTTTGCCCCACTGTAATTATTATTGAAGAAATCTATCATTATATTTTACAGGGAAGCCTAAAATGCAAAGCACTTAGTTAAAACTACAGACAATCAGTGTATTTCCAAGTCCTCCCACCCTCTACCACGTATATTTGAAAACCAAAGAAGAAAGAAAAAAAGCATACTGAAAAAGGAGACCCATTCTTTCCTCATAGGATCACCAGTGACACTCACCTTTCGTGGGCAGTGAAGGAGGGAGTGCCTGGGCTTACCTTACGGTTCTGTCTGCATGGAAGCCTCTCCAGTTCAATACTGGAGCTATGGTGCTGGTGAAAGCATGGATCCAAGGGTGGGCTTAAATACGGGGTCTGGTGTCCTTCGTGCCTCTCTGTATTGGTGGCTGCTGACGAGGCTCAGGCCCAAGGCATCGGTCCTTGCTTAGAAAGAGTGAGCTTGGACTTTCTGCTGCTGGGATGGTGCACAGCTGTGCACAGCTGGCCTGAGCTGCCAGGCCAAATGAGGGGAAGGCATCGTGTTTTCCCCCTTGGGAAAGGGCTGCCATTTCAGTACTTCCTTATAGGAAAGGAAGGAGAGGGTGGCTTGAGCACAACCTCAGACATGGGCTTCACTAGCCAAAGAGAGGCAGAGATCAGGAACGAGAGATTGCTCACATCCTGATGGGTCTGTGTGATTCTTGGTGCACAGGTGAGCTGTATCTGACATTAAGAGCAGAGACGAGAGTCCTGTGCACCTTTTTTCCCAGCATTTCTTTCCCAATGTGAACAGTGGGTGATTTTTTAGGGGGTGATCGTTGGGTAAGGAATGCCATTACTTACACCAGTCACTTGGGATAATATTTATTACCAATAGCCTTCCATGGGGCAAGCTCAGGCAAGAAAGACCAAATCTTTGCTTCAGGGCATCCATTGACTTATAACTACAGAAATGCCAACAACAAAAAAGTCAAATGCAAAATGGAACATGAGCGTACAGGGATTGACTCAGAAACCATAAGGTTTGGTGAGGTTTTTTGTTTTAGTTTGGGGTATACTTGGGTCACATTCTACATAAGTGTAAGGGCTAGAAACACATTTTGGGTTTGTTATCTTTTTTAATGAGAACTGAATTTCTTAGATAACAACAGATTATTTTTTCTAAAAGTATCGCACTGCAGAATTCAGAATAAAATTATGAGAACTGTCTACATAGTAACTAGTACTCCCACTTCTGCATGCAGCATTGCAAAAATGTTGTTTATTAAAAACTAGACAACTTTCTTCCACTCACCACATTTGGATTGTTAATCAAACCAAATACCTTCATATTTTGAGTATCATCCAATCTTACTTGAAACCTTTTGACTGGCCTGAGTTTGTTTCTTTGCTGGAATAAGTGGGACAAGTACTCCACCCCTCCTTTTCAACACACTTAAGCTGTATCATTTAAGTTACTTGGAACAGGGTGCAGGGACCATCAGGAAAGGATTAACTGTAACAAAATCTTTGTGAGGTTAAAAACTGGACAAGCTGGCCATTTAAACTCTGTGATGGGCCATCTGCCTGTAGCAAACCAACCTTCTGAAAAACAACCTAATTACATGTGTCTGCCTTAAAGGTGATGCATGAGGGTTTCTGTTGTTACTGGAAGATGCCCCAATGGAAATGCCTCCATAAAGCTTTTAAGAAGCCACCAACTCTGACGGAGCAGACAAGTGGACTACAGACTAGGATTTAATTAGTGGGAGGCGTGAAAAGCCAGCAATCCAGCCCAGCATTCCCTGGATTTTGTCTCTGGCACAGGAAGGCTTTGCATGTTTCCCGCTTGTGGCTTCTATTTTAGCCTGTATTCATTGCTGAGATGCTTCAACACAGCTGTGCTGGTTCATTAACTGCCCAGCATGTCATTCAGCTCAAGCAAATGGCTTTGGGTTAGTGTTTTCCAACAACTCAAGGGAAGGGTAGACCTCTGTGAGGAAAGGAAGGTGTTGGTTTAGGAGATATTTGAGAATCTTATGAGATACATTAAAAATTAAGACCAGAGAAGAAGACCCAAGCAGAAGCAAGGCAGCTTCCCACAGCAAAAAGGCTGGGACTCAAATGGAGATTTCAGGAATAATTCTCAGCTGTTGAAACCCTACTGAGACATCAGTGACCAACGAACCAAGATCTCCCTCTGTGTTACAGCCAATATCTCTAGTAGAGAGGTCACTGCTCCTGCGGCTTTCATTGTAAGCTCAGAAGCAAACACGTTGCAGGCACTAAGTGGACATGTGGGAATGTCCCCAAATGAGGCAAATGGATCTACAGCATCCCCACCCTCTTCTGCTCATTGCATCCTGCTCTCAGGCAAGAGCCATTTGCAAAATTAGAGCATGCTGAAGCCTTGCCCTTGAATGCTTCGGTTAGGAAGGTGCCGTGCCCTATTCCAGAAGCTGCGTCAGAGATGTGCTGAGCCATGCAGCTGCCAGTCGGGCGCAGTTTCCAAAGAAACAGGGTCCATATCTGCTGCAAGTGACTCATGCTGAGATCATCCCACTCAGGAAGAGACAGAAGGAACAGTCCCACCTCTTCCCCCGGGGAGAGCTCGCAGCATGGAGGAGCAAAGCAGGTGCTGCAAGCAGGGAGGTTTGGGGTTTCCCACCGCCTTGCTCCTTGGATCCCTGTTTTGTGCAGAGAAGAGGGAGACAGGCCATGAAGAACATGCTGTCTGCCAGCCCACGCTATGACATCCATCACAGTGACAGCCCTTGGCCACGGGCAGCCTGGGAGGAGCGTCCCCGGCACGCAGCCCCAGCATGCTGGCATACCTCCCACTCCTCTCCCCAAGTCTTGCTGTAACCACCGCGCTGCCCCACCATACTGCGGTCTCCTTGCTCCTGCCTCACCGTGTGCATTAACACAACCCCCTGTAACTGCTCGCTTCATCCTTCACATGGGTGGTCTCTGGAAGACCACTACAGGCCCAGGTAGTGTAAAGGACTGTGGCTACTTGGCTTTAAAGGCAGGAGATTAGGAAATCCACATGGCACCATAACAAGCATGAAGTGTCCATGACTGTTGCCTTGCTGGTACTAACCCTATCTCAATAACAAGCCATGGGGTCACTCGTCCAAAACATTTCCCAAGACATTTAAAACTAGTTTAGGAAACACTAGTTTTATTCTAAAAATCTGATTCAGGGTCAGGCAGCTCAGCAAGAAGTGAGCCCAGCAGCCCTGGAGCTGTCAGTCCAGTCCCCTGTTGTGGCACAGCATTGCTCAGCATGAACCACTGCCGGGTCTATGATTTATACGCTCACATCTGCATGTCTAGAATCATGGCTGCTTAAGAAAATATGGATTCTGTAATGTTACTCCCAACCCATCCTGGTCTGCTTGCCACTGGGTTGTTCTAGCCTTTGACCTGCGCCCTTGCAGTTCTTCCCAAGTAGGTTCCCCTTGTAGTCACCTCTCATGCACTCACACATGTCTGCACCACACAAGCTGCTTATGCCTGCTCTTCCAAGCAGTCATTGCTGTTCAAATTGCCCATTAGAAACCGAGCTTGGCCCAAAAACTAAAGAGATTGACAAAAACACATTTTGCTGCTCTTCCTGCAAAACTCTTGAACTCCTGAAAGTTGAACACATGAAAGCAATCTGAGGTTAGCGTGTAATACACAAACCACATAAAAGAGATAATTTAGCATTAGACACATGTTACCAGAAGCAGGTTGAAACTAATACAGGTTTTGCATTCAGGTCATAAAATACAGCACTTTCATAGTCTTGTGAGGCGTCCCTACTCAGTGTACCTTGATGGGGGAATAAATACAAATGCTCCAATGTCGATACAAGCTGCACAAAAAATATACCCTTCTCCTTCACCCTTTACCCCTACATGAGAGAGATGCTTACGTATGCAGGACAGTCTCTGAGCAGTGACAGACAATTGAGGAGAAAAACAGGCCAAAACTATTTTCTTCTTTTCTATTCCCACTCCAAACCTACTGAAAGGCCACACCAACAAGCTGAATCCAAGCACTTTGGTAATCCAATAACACTATTTATTTTAGCACTGCCATAACATGCCTTAAAAACCTGATGCCAGTGAACCTGGAGCACTAGCAGGGAGAGTACGTGGTCCTCAACATGTTGCCCATTGACTGTGCCTCTGACATGGAGGGATGAGCACAGAGATCAGCCTCCAAGTAGTATTAAGGAACCTGTGTGAGATCTCTCT